>NC_066564.1:2368756-2383756 GCF_024679095.1 Eriocheir sinensis
GATGTGAGGCGTAGCAACGAGCAGACTGTCGCCCACCAGCGTTGTCATCACACCGAACACCCAAAACTTCTCGTCCACACACCGCGGCCACAGACACGACGGTGGTTCGTTACTTCCCAACGTACCTCGATATACCTTCACGTGTATGAGACAAGAAAATTGGCGACGTTAAGTGTTCCCTTACACTGATACGAGAAAGTGACCGAAATATATATATATATATATATATATATATATATATATATATATATATATATATATATATATATATATATATATATATATATATATATATATATATATATATATGTGTGTGTGTGTGTGTGTGTGTGTGTGTGTGTGTGTGTGTGTAAACGAAAATGTTTCAAGTGGTAGGCAATGAATATATATATATATATATATATATATATATATATATATATATATATATATATATATATATATATATATATATAATATATTCAACTCTGACACCTGTCAACGGTCTCTTGTTCGAGACGGAGAATGCCACTTAAAAGCTGAAGAACGCCTTACCTGCTGCCGACTTCAATAAATCATGCATCTTACACTTCCTGTTTATATATATATATATATATATATATATATATATATATATATATATATATATATATATATATATATATATATATATATATATATATATATATATATATATATATTGACTACTTTATACCAGGTATATTTTCTTTACTATTTAAAGCACTGAATCAGATCTACTTTTTATGGTGACACAAACTAACCAAAAGTAAAAGAGTAATGAAGTAGCTCAAGACTCGCTCCATGAATGTCTGTAGTGCCAACACTACTTAGGAACTAAACAACAGTGATGAAGGAGACGGGGAAGCCGAGGAGAGTTTAAAGTAGTAGAAATCCTGAACCTCCTTCCTCAAGCAAAGCGCGAAAAAACACATAAGAAAGCAAAGCACTACGTCGTATAAATAGTGTGACTTGTTTTTAAGAGCTATTGAATTGATACAAGCCCTGCCAAGACCCTTGTGAGTGTTGGTGAGGGCAGCAGAGTGGTGGCAGGCCTGTTCAGCGTCACCAGCACCTCTGTGACTCACCTCCCCACGAGGCGCCCCTCAACACCAACCCTCAGAAGTGTTTGTATGTCTTAGCATCGTGTATGAGACAAATGTAACCCCGTCAGTATGTTATGTCAGGTGGAGGCGACAAGCTGGGTCTCCCTCCCTTGACACACGAGGCAGCGGGCCACTGGGTGTTGCGTAAGGTGGCGTGTCACACCTCTGAACCAGCGAGGGAGAGTGCCAGCCAGAACGACCCCAAGTAAAACCAAGAGTGCAGGTTTGTGGTGCCAGGCGACCCGCGCCGCTCCCGCACCAGGTGTGAAGTGAACACTCGCCTTGGGTACAGCGCCACCACCGCCGCCTTCCGCCGCTCATTCACAAACACCGCCGCGCACAGACACAACTACAAAATTATAATATTTTTCACACAGGGATGAAGTTCAGAGGGTGCGGGGCTGTGAGGAGCAGTGAGTGTGGTGGCGGTGGCGGCGGCCCGAGGGCGGAGTCTTCATGTTACGTGCAGACGAACATCAGTGGAACACGAAGGAAAACAAGTAAAAATTCCTGTTACCCGCCGTGGAGCGAAATTCGCCACTTGTGCGAGCCTTCCCTCTTCCGTGAGGCTCCACAAGAATCTTGGGGGAGAAAAAAAAAAAGATGAGGTGGCATAGGTGTCGAGAAGGTGGAGATGCCTCCCCAAGGTGTGAGGCACACGGCCGGGGGCCAGGGAGGAGGTGCGGGAGGTGGTGCTGGGGGCGTGAGGTGACCGCCGTGCCTGTTGCCCCTGGAGAAGTCGGGATTTATGGTGCCGTAAAGTGCGGTGCGAGGCGCTGCCTGGCCGTGGAGGTGGGTGGCCGGGCGGTGGTGGCAGTGGTGGCAGCAGTCGCGGCTTCTGGTGCGACAGTGGCAGCGGCGGTGACGGTGTGATGGTCGCCGCCCGCTAAGAGCCTCGTTTGCATACCGCGAAGGGGGCGTGGCTGGGCGGTGCGGGGGGCGGGGCCAGGGGTGGGCCGTGGACGCTCATTGGTCGGCGCGGCGGTAATTAGCAGCGGGGTCGGAGCGGGACCGCCGCCTCCAGTCCGCCGCAGTTACTCGTCGCGGTCGCATGACAGTCTGCGCTTGGTCGTCGCTGAGGAACGTGCCGTGAACACTGTAGAGTAGACGTGGAGTGGCCAGTGTGGAGCACAGTGGGAGTAGCGCGAACAGTGGTCGGCGAGGAGAGCAGACGGCAGCTGTGAGTTCAGTGCTGCCGGAGGAGCAGTGTAGTGTCGCGGGGCGCGCCTCCCCCTCCCCCCTGCGCCTCTCATTTCCATATGGGCGCCCCCCCCGCAGGGAGGTGGCGGTGGTGGGCCAGCCCGCGCATACTCGCCGCCACATTTACCTACTAATTCTCGCCGAGGCGTCATTACGATGTGCAGACGGTGGGTGGCGGCCACGGAGGTCCCACGCTAGTGATACTTGTGCATGTGGAGTGGTGGATGTAGCCGCTCAGTGTGGTGTTGTGGCACATGGTGCTAGTGACGCCCGCACCACGTGCAGCCTACCCTGTGGCAAGGCCGGGCACGGGGGCCAGGCCCACTTTACCTATCACGACGACACTACCATCTACCAGCCCAGCAAGTGTTAGCAGGAGGGGGGCGTTCAGCTCACGTGCCCAGGCCAGCGGCTGCACGAGCATGAGGCACGGCCAGCCGAGGGACGATGTGGACCTCAGGTAAGGGCGAACTTGTGGACTTTGGTAGAATTTTGTGTTTTTTGAGACTTGTCAACTTCGAGTGTGACAGTGCCGGACGCGGCCACCGCCAAGCTGAACTCTGGCGCCGCGCGGGGCAGTGCCATCCCCGGCCTGATTATAGGCGCTGGCCTTCTCTCTGTAAGGAAAAAATCAGACAATTTATAATTACATTGTAACTAATATCATGGAAAAGAAAACTTAATTTTTACGCTGCCCCGCTTGTATAAGTTTACTTCGGAGTACCGGTGATATCCCAAGACACTTTGTTTTTGTTTCAACTTTTCTTTCTTTGACAACTTTGGTCTCACTCCCGAGTGTTCTTGCATCGCCTCGAGAAATAGCACCGCAGCTCTCAACTCTCACTACCGAGATTTTCATTGCTTGTGTATTTTTTAGTGCGTCGGTCAGACAATAAACAAAACCATTTTAGTTATAATAAAAAAAATATCAACAGACTCGATGGAAACATAAGCTTAGTAACTCGTCCTAACGTAAAGAAAAAAAAACTGGCAGCGTCGGCATCATCATTTGTAATGTGCACAAAAAATCAACAACAACAATGGTCGGTAATTTATCGCCCAACAAAAACAATCTTTGGTGGGGCGTCAAGGCGAGGCACAATGAGGACTCCTATCAGACCGACCGACTGATTCCCCCAACTCCGGAAACTTTGTGGCAGCCAAACTGGACTCGCTCAGACCCTTGACCGGAACTTGGGCGGCGGACCTGCCCCGCTAACTGGCCGCCTCTGTTCCTGCTTACGGCTAACTTGTGTCCTGCGGCAGCCTCGTGTTAGGGCCCTGAGTGTCGTGGAGGCGAGTGTGTGAGCAGGACAGGAGGAGGAGGGCGAGCCGCGGGCCGAGGGGACGGTGTTGAAGGTGGTGGTGTTGGAGTGAGCGGGAGAGGCAGAGTGGCGGTGCTGGTAATTAGCTAATGGAAGGACGCTTACTGCAGACTACAAAATGAGAATTTCCCTGGCTATTTCATTTTATGTAATGGAGAAGTTGTCGAGGAAAACATGCATTTATTTCATTAGCTGTTTTTCTCTCCTCTTAGTTGAGTGTGGTTAGAGGCAAGGCAGCGAGACGTTATCCTGGCCGTTGAGTGAACAAGATTTAGTGCTCTGGATGGTTATCGTTCAAATTTAACTTTAGTCATGAAATTGTTGTTTCTGAAATTCTGAAGTACTAAGAATTAATTTATAAATACGTTATATGTGCGCCGGAGTTATGTTGTGGAGAGTAATCAGTGTTGTGAGAAACAGTAACGCTACGGTGGTGGCAGAGTGCGGTGGTGGTGAGCTTGCTGGTGATGATGTGCCAACTTGTCTTGGCGTGTACAAACACCACACACTCACGCACCCCACCCAGCTGCCCTTCGCCCGCCCCGCCCCGCCCCTCCCACCGCAGGCCGTACATGCAAATAGGAGTCGCCAGTGATAATAGTCAGTGTGCGTGGCTCGTGTCGAAAGCCGCAGCGGAACCCGGGCGGCGAGCACACGCAGAGGTGCCAAAAAAATATTAAATCTGGCCGCGGGGTGACTCCGTGTCTGGTGTTATGGAGGAGGCGGCCGCTGAGAACAGACACCCGCACATGTTACACTCTTCTCGTTTCGTCACTTGCATCAACGTTACATGTCTCAGAGGAAGATGTTGTGAATTTCTGATCCGATATTTGAGGACTTTGTTGATGTGCTGGTGCTTGGTACAGGAAGGTAGTATTGGCAGCGTGATTAGTGTTGTGGTGCCAGCGTGAATAGTGTTGTGGCAGTGTGGTGTTAGTGGAGGTGCAGCTTCACTGGAGGTCCTCGTTCCCCGCGGCAGGTCCTCACGTTCCTCCGTCGCGGCGCTGGACGTGTCGGCCCAGCGGGGGGACGGCCAGCGAGCCAAACTTGTACCTCGGTGTGTGACAGTCCATGTTTGTGGCTGTGTCGTGGCTGGCGGCGACGGGGGCCCGCGAGCCGCCCGATGTCTCACTCCACAAGCACTCACACTCACACTCAGTCCCTCGTGTTCCATAGTGTACAGTCTAGGGCACTCACACACTCTCTTCTGTTGCGTATTCGAGTCAAAGGTCCATGCGGGAATATTTCAACTCGCCATAACCTCTCCTAACTTGATTTCAACCGCGAACTTTTCTTTCTAAACTACTACTCGGTGCAAAAATGTGTGTGCAAGATGATTTAGTCAAACACGTGGACTTCCCATTTTTTACATCTTCGAGTGTTAAAAATATGAAGGAATTGGTGTTAAGGAAGTGTGTGTGTGTGTGTGTGTGTGTGTGTGTTGCTCAAAGCTGTATAGTCTATTGGTCTATAAGCCTTGGAAGTGTTATTTTTTTCCTCACTGGTAATGTTCTAAGTCCAGAAACGAGGACAGCTTAAGATAAGAAAGCCCTCCACGCCCCTGACTCTTGTTTTCCGACGAATACTTAGAAACGACATTAGTCAGCCTTAGCCCCAAGCCATAATCCATGCATAATACCGTCGGATATCGTACAGCCATTATAATGTGTTTTTTCGTGTGTGTGGCAAGTGACGCGAGACTTATAAATAAAAGGTCTGCTGTTACACGTCATGGAAGATAGCTTAAGCCAGGCCATTTAGATAAGAAAGCCACTATCGACATAATCTTACTCTGTTTAGAATCGTTTAGTTAGAAATTCAAACGAGGAGGCATTTTGCTCAGTGTTTTTCTTTTTATTTCTGTGTGTCTGTGTGTGTGTGTGTGTGTGTGTGTGTGTGTGTGTGTGTCGTGAAAGGAATAAGGTATCGTTTAGTTAGAAATTCAAACGAGGAGGCATTTTGTTCAGTGTTTTTCTTTTTATTTCTGTGTGTCTGTCGTGAAGGGAATGAGGTGACATGTTTCTGTAATCCCTTCGTTGGTCGTGTGTGAGGCTGAGGAGGTCCCGGGCATCCCTCGCCATGACGGGCATTTGTTTTATTCAGCGTGATAATAATTGAACTCCGCCGTAAGATTGGACCGAGCAGTGCATCATTAATGTCACACTTTTGTCTCTCTCCCAGTGACTCAAGTATTGTCAGACGCTTCCATCCCTCACATCAAGTATTTCCAAAGGCTGAAGAGTAGATCAGTCAGGTTCTAATACGTTTTCATTAGGTTCATGGCATACAGGAGAAGGGTCAAACTCCCAGAGGGGTCATAAAACTACCCCTGGAAATGCCTAAAACTTCTATGTGTGCTTGGGTCCCGAAATGTTTAAGAATATGGCTTAAGACTCTTTTTGACGTATTTACTTATTTTCCCAAAGCAGTCCTGGGCACTCGTATACCTCGGCGGACATGTTTCTATATTTTTTTGTATCTGTGTTGCCGATCGATTCATCTATTTTTGCACTTAACCTTCCCTCCTCCTCCTCAATCTGTCTGTCAGGGAGGGCGACTGTGTAGGCTTCTTTACTGACACGCCCTTTGTACGAGAGCAAACACGTCCAAGAAACAGCCTTTTGTGTCGGCCAGCCTCATCTTTGGTGCCCTTCCTTCCCTTCCTCCCTCCTTCCCCCTCTGTGCTAGCCCCCAACTCTCCCTTCTTCCCTACCTTCTTAGGCATACACTCAAAACACAAGATATTCGCCACAGCACAACTTGGGTGGAATCTACTTGAATAAACTTGATCTTAAAATGTAATAAGTGCTGTTTAGCGTTTTGGTTACATACTGATTTCGATGTCACAGGCTACGAAAGTGTTTAGAAATGTTTTCCACGTTAAAAGTTCTAAGGCCATGCAAGAATCATTATGGCAGTCGTGTTTGCAAAAGTTTTTTTCTACACCTCCGAACACTATTTTGGTCGTGCTGTTCTGATCTTTCGTCGAAGCTTGATTTGGGTTTTTGCGTTGAAATTCCAGAGTTTGTATTAGTGTGAGGTAGCCGTATCGTCCCCTCTGTGTGTGTGTGTGTGTGTGTGTTGCTTTCGGCTTCCTGCAGTGTGCTACCTTATGTACTTTTTGTCATGTGAATTCCCTTTTTTTGGAGTAATTTGTCTCCTTATCTTTCTTATCTCGCGCGGGATTTGTCTGACGATATCTTGCTCGTGTTCATGAAGTGGATTGCTCCCCCCCTCTCCCCCCCATGTGTCGATTATCCTGTGTGTGTGTGTGTGTGTGTGTGTGTGTGTGTGTGTTCAGAATGGCGTGAAAGAAAATATAAATAATGGATTGGGCGTGGTGTGGTGTGTGTGTGTGTGTGTGTGTGTGTGTGTGTGTGTGTATGAAATGTGCGAGTGCGTGCGTGTATGTATTTGTGTTTACGTTTGTTAGAGTATGTACGCATGTGTGTATGTATGTGTACGCTTGGGGTCGGAAGAGGAGGAGGAGGGGGAGGGGGAAGAGGAGTAAGGACTAGAAGAGGGAGAGGAGGTGGAGAAGGAAGGACCAGTGAGGGTAGGGAGGGAGAAGGGGGAGGGGAGGCAGGGCGTGGTGTGTGTGTGTGTGTGTGTGTGTGAGGGCGGTGGCTTAACATGCAACAGACAAGCCCTCCAGTAAGGCATTTTTACAGCGTTATAAAGTCCAAAGTTGCTCGAGACACACTTGGATTTCCTTTTCTCTGCCTTCGCTCTTTGGCCGACCTCAATGTGGCCGGTCGGTCGCCTCTAAGTGTCTGTCTGTCCCTCGCCATCCTCTTGTTCTTCCTCCTCTTGCTGCTGCTTTAGTCTCTTCCTCTTCCCCTTTCTCTCCTTTTTGCACTTCTGTTGTTGTTTTTCTCTTCTTATGTCTCTACCTCCTGCTCCTTTATCCTCTTTCTCCTCCTATTGTACTCTTGTTGTTGTTTTTCTCTCCTTTCGTCTTTATCTCCTGCTTCTTTTTCCTCCTTCCCTTTCACTACCTTTTTTCGTACAGTTGTTTGTTTTCTTCTTCTCATGTCTTTATTTTTGTCCTTTTTTTTTAGTTTATTCCGAGTTTCCTTTTTTTCCCTAGTTCTTGTTTTCCGGGTGTAGCTTTCTTGGTGCGTGTGTGTGTGCGTGTGTGTGTGTGTGTGTGTGTGTGAATCTATTTTCGGAAGTCCTGTTATTATTTGCGGGTTATCTATTGCCACACACGACTTGTTATTTCTTGTTAGTCTCGATAAGCATTGCCTCGCACCTGAAGAATACCTGTTTATTGTATTAGGCGACGATTTTCAAGCTTACCTGTTGTGCTGTGGGGGAGGGGAGAGGGATAGGAGACATTATTGGTTTGACACTTACTTACTCTATCTATTTACTATGAGTGTTATTTGGATTGAATTTATTATTTTATTACGGAAGTAGAGTTTGATATTAAAAACATCACCAGAAATCATGGAAAAAAGATAAGTAAGCTACGTTGAAACACTTAATTGGTTCAGGATATAATTATGTTTATGGTATGATTTGTTTCTCCTATTTTTTCACACCTGTGCAGGAGGATGATTAGCTTTACCTGTTTGTACGTATAAAGATAAGGAGCAATTAATAAGAAATGAAAAGTAGGCCATAAAATATAACGACTTAGGAAACACTTAGTTCAGAAAATGGATTCTTTTGCTCGCATTTAATATTTTTTCTCCAGCTTTGCAATGAAAGGATGACACGTATTAGTGGTTATTGCGGCATGTTTGTATGAAAATAAGAAACCTTTGAAACCGTCGTAATTAAAAAAAAAATAAATAACACAGAGGTCAAGATATTGTTTCTCTTTTTACTTCTCTTCTACATATCGCTTCAGTAAAATAATGAATGTTTAATGAAGCAACAAACGTATTAGTGGTTAGTGCTATATGTATGCGAATAGGAAACATTTAAAACCTTGGTAATAAAAAAAAAAACATAACAAAATTCAGGATAATGTTTTTCTTTTTATCTCTTTTCTTCACCTCGCTTCAATAAAAGAATGAGTGTTTATTACGAGCCAGGGCAGCGGCGGTGGCGGTGTTGGTGGCGGCAGCGGCAGCGGCGGCGGCGGCGGGCGGGTGTGAGGGCGTCTCGGGGTCCATTATTTCTGGGGCGAGCCGCGGCGGGAGGCAAAGGATAAGTCATGTGCGGGATCGACCAGCGAGCGGCGGCGGCCATCCCTCTTACCTGGCGACCGCTCCCTCCCGCCTTCCCTCACCTGAGTGTTGGTGTGCTGCCCGTCGGTCACCCGCTCCTCCCTCCACCCTGTGCCTTCCTTCCTCTCCTCCTCTATCCGTAACCCTCTTCCTCCCTTCCTCAGTTCCTCTCACTCTTTCTTTCTATTGCTTGCTCTTTTTTTAATCTATTTTACCTGTTATTTTTTTTACCCTATCCCTTCCTTCCTTCCCTATTTCTCTATCCGTAACCCTCTTCCTCAGTTCCTCTCTCTTTCTTTTTATCGTTTGCTCTTTATTTATTAACTTTACCTGTTTTTTTATACCCTATCCCTCCCTTCCTTCCCTTCTCTATCCGTAGCCCTCTTTCTCCCTTCCTCAGTTCCTTCCACTTATTATTTATATTCCTTGTTTTTTTATTACGTTTACCTGTTTTATTTTTTACCCTTGCTCTCCCCTTCCTTCCTCTCCTCCCTTTCTTCCTATTGCTTGCTCCTTTTGCCTTTTATTTACTCTAATCTTTTCCATTCGCTTTGCTCCCTTTGTGTTTTTTTTCTTCCTCTTTTCTATTTCTCAACTCGTAGTCCTTATCCTCCCCCCCCCTCTCTCCCTCCCTTCTACTGCTTGCTCATCTTTTCTCTTTGTTTTTTCTTCCTCTGACCTTTTTCTATTTGCTCCCCATGCTTCTCTCTCTCTCTCTCTCTCTCTCTCTCTCTCTCTCTCTCTCTCTCTCTCTCTCTCTCTCTCTCTCCATCACTTCCTCCCTATTTATATCCTTTCCTTTACTTTTTTTTTTTTTACTGTCATGGTCTTATTTTTAGCGAGGTTTTTCTTCTCTCACCTCTTTTTCAGCAGCTTCTTGTCCTTCCTTTTTTTTCTTCCATCTTTCCTTCCCTGTTGCTTCTTCCTCCGTCTCCTCCCTGATACGAGAAATACAGGCACACAGTTTTCTTTTTTTCCTACGGTCTATTATATTGCTCCTTTTTTTTCTTTTACTGTCTGCCACAGTTTCACGGTGAAAAACGGACCTTCCTCCTTCCTTCCCTCCTCCTCCTCCTCTTCCTCCTCCTGATGCCTAGTGTACTGCCTTCCTTCCTCTTAAAGCTTGCATCTCCCTTCCACTTCCTCTTTTCCTTGCCCTTACCTAAACCTTTCCTCTCTTTTTCTCCCTCGCACGACCCTCTGCCCTTCTCATTTATCATTCTCTCTCTCTCTCTCTCTCTCTCTCTCTCTCTCTCTCTCTCTCTCTCTCTCTCTCTCTCTCTCTCTCTCTCTCTCTCTCTCTCTCTCTCTCTCTCTCTCTCTCTCTCTCTCTCTCTCTCTCTCTCTCTCTCTCTCTCTCTCTCTCTCTCTCTCTCTCTCTCTCTCTCTCTCTCTCTCTCTCTCTCTCTCGCTCTCGCTCTCAGATCAATTATCATCTCGCGGGTTATCAAGAAACTATTCCCGATCCTGAAGACAATGATGAAGAAAAGTTACAATTAATGATCGACAATTAATCTTTTTCTTCCCTCCGAATTTCTGTTCTGGCGTTTCTCTTCACGTATTAGACCTTTTATTTTCTTCCTTTGGGCTCCTCGGGTTCATCTTCCGCTCCAAAGTAAAATTAAGTGAAAAAAATAAGAGTTGAGAACAAAGATGAAGAAAAAATCACCCTTACGAAACATCATTGCACGTAGTAGACTATTTTTTTTCTTTGAGCTCCTCGGGTTCATCTTCCGCTCCAAAGTAAAATGAAGTGAAATAAATAAAAGTCGAGAACAAAAATGAAGAAAAAAAATCACCCTTACGAAACATCATTGCACGTATTAGACTATTTTCTTCTTCCTTCTTTCCTTTTCTTCCTTCCTTCATCTTCTGGTGCAAAGTAAAATGAGAAAAAAAATAGACGAGAACAAAGATGACGAAAAAAAATATCACTCCGACGAACCATCATTGCACGCACGTCATTCACGGGATGGAGTCGTGAATGCAACGTACAATTTCTGGCCTTCCTTCTTTTTTTATATATTTTAGTTGCTTTAATTTCCAAAGGACTGGCGGTCGGTATTCTTTTCTTTCTCAATTTTTTTCAGTCCGTTCCATATCGACAATTTTTTTTTAACGCTCCAACCGTTTTTGTTATTTACCTTAATCTTATAAGAGGAAGAAACCCTATTTTTTTTATCTCTTCTTTATCGGTTCGCTTTGTCTTCGGAATAACACAAACATCTATGGGTCGCGGTAAAGATTCTCGTTATCACCTGGCCTCGTTAACCAATCCGTCCTTGACTCACCTGATGACTGGGTGTGTTTTCCGAGGCTCGTGTTTGGTCACAAAATACTTATTGAGCCGGGAATCATGATGTCTTCGGTAAAAACACACATCTATAGGTCGCGTTAAAAGGTTCTAGTTATCACCTGGGCTCGCTAACTAATCCGTCCTTGACTTACCTGATGACTGGCTGGGTTTTCCGAGGTTTCGTGTCAGGGCACAAAATACGTCTAGAGCTTCGCTGGATCGCCGGGAATCATCGTGGCTCGTGACAACACCAAATGATCACAGGCGAATGAAGGGTCACGGGTCCTGTGCTTGCTTGTCCTCTGTTTCTTGCTGGTAAACATTTTTTTTGTCCTTCTGCCTCCTCTTCTGCGCCTCCCTCGCGTCCCTTCTTCCTTCCTGCCTCATCTTCTCTGTTTTATTTTATTTTTTTATAGTTGATGTAATTTCTTCATCTTCCCGTTGGATTGGTTTGTTTGTCTTGCTGATGTTGTTGTTTTTGGTGGTGGTGGTCTGGAGGTAGTCATTATTTTCATTGTGTAGGTGTAGGTATATATAAGTGTGCGTGTGTGGGGAGGGGGGAGGTTGTGTGTATCCATGGCCCGTGTGCATATATGTCCTTCCTTTGTTTGCGTTTCTTGAGTGCGTTATATTCATAGTGCGAGCTTGTTAGTATTTGTGTACATTGTGTTCGTGTTCGTGCATTCATCGCGGGCATACACAATAAGCACGCACGTATATCCTTTCTTATCAAGGCCCCGCCACGCTGCCTCCTGCCTGATAGCAGAAAAATTCATCGTGACGGCGAGACTTGCGTCGGGAGGGCGTAAGGGTGTGTCTCCCTCGCGGGGCTGGAGGACTGAACTCATGATAATTGTAGGAGATCCAACAAGGAAATAAAGAGAGATCTGAGGTTTCCTGTGCAGATGACTTATATTGTTCTGTAAGTGCATCATTTTGTCCCTTCGCCCCGCATTATACTTTCTTCAGGTACTCTCACCTTTTTGTGGAGCAGTCGGAACACTTTTTCATGTTCGTTATTTGCTCCTGTTTCACACTGTAGCAGTTGAAGAAAGGCTCAGAAGTTATGGGCCAGAGGAATGTAATGTATGCTTTGTCTCTAAAGTATTGTAATTGTACGATTTCGAGGAGGATGACTGTCTTCCCGAACGATGACCACCGAAGTCGTGCTTTACACTCCGCCTCGTCTATCTAATAAGTCTCGCAATCCATCGCCCTGTTTCCTGTTAGCAAAACTATTCTTCGAAATCGTTACGTTTTTTGGGAAGGAAAGCAGCGCATGCGTGACCGGGACTTACCGCGCCTCGTCGCAAGGGCGGGAGTGCCGCGGCCGCCGCCCGGCGCTGGCTCTCAATTATTTGGTCGCATGAGATTTGCACATTAAACTCTAACCACCAGTGAGTTTCTTCCTCCGTCCAGTTTGGATTTAATAAGCTTTCGTTTATTCTTTTACCTTCTCCCGCCGTGATTGATGCGGTGCTGTACCTGCGGCGTGAGGGGAGGAGGGGGAAGGGGGCACCAGATTGAGAAACACCACTCCACCAAGGCTTTCCCCCTGCCTCCCTCCCTCCCTCCCTGCAGGGCTGCGAGGAAGAGCACGCCGCCGCCCGCGCCTCACTGTGGCGCCAGATGAGGAAGTAAGGGCGTTCTAGGGAGGTAACTCGCCCCCATTCTCCCTTTCTATCCCTCCCTGGCCTCCCCATCCTTAGAGTCATTCTTACCTCATTTCTCTCATCCGTTCCTTGCTCTTTACCTCAATCCCCCAACTTCACACTCCCTCTCATTCTCCTCGCCCCCCCCCCGGGCCTGCAGCATAAGTACACCGTGTGCGTCTCTACGGTGATGCGTCACGTATAATCTCGCCGCCATTCTTCGAGCAACAGTCTGTGCATTGCCGCCGTGTGTCATGGCGGGTGTGCACACGGCTACACGCTCATGCCGCGGTGCACATGAATTCCATACAGACCGCCTATTTTCTTTCTTTTTTTTTCTTTTACTTCTATTTCCTTCCTTCCTTTTTCGCAGAATATTTACGTTACTTCTCCTGATGTCGATGACCGTTGTGTGTGTGTGTGTGTGTGTGTGTGTGTGTGTGTGTGTGTGTGTGTGTGTGTGTGTGGAAACAGACGCGTGTCTAATGCAACGCTGATGCAACATGAACGGATGTGATGGAAGGTGAAAGTTGAAAAAGAGATAGAGCACAAACATTATTGATTAAAAGTTACACGAACGTATAATAATAATCATCATTAGGATTAAAATGATAGAAACTTTAATATTGATTGAAATAACAGTTATGATTATGACTTAGTACTGTTGTCACGAGAGTAATAATAATCACTTGGTATTCAATAGTACTACTTTTGAAATCATTGATACTATGATAACAACAATTTTTTATTTATCTATTATTATTATTATTATTATTATTATTATTATTATTATTATTATTATTATTATTTTACTACTGCTACAACCACTTATACTACTACTACTTCTACTACTACTACTACTACCGCCACCACCACCACCAGCTCCATCACCGCCACAGTCACCATTGTGTGCCTCCTTCCTGGCAAGTTTTCTTATTTTTTCCCCCGGCACTATAAAGACGCGCCACATTTGCATACTCGCCGTGTATCGTTGTATTAATTTAGTTGGCGTCGAGCCGGAAGCCTTTCATCCACCCACGGCACGAAGCAAACGTTTTGTACAGCTTTTTTTTCCAACCTATACTTACATGAGGCGTGGCGGCGGCGTGGAGGAGGAGGAGGAGGAGGATCAGCATCAGCATGGGCGCCTCCTATTCCCTCTTTGCATGACCGGTAGACGTCCTCCTTTGTGCTCTGTGACGGATAAAAGTCTAGGGTGTGTGTGTGTGTGTGTGTGTGTGTGTGTGTGTGTGTGTGTGTGTGTGTGTGTGTGTGTGTGTTTCTTTCTCTACATTCCTCTTCTGGATGATAATGTTAATTGTTTGACTAATGCTCCACTTACCTAACTCTTGATGATTGTGATAATAATGTAATGGGCGTAACGATAAAGAAAATAACAATAGTAATAATAGTAATGATAATGATAATGAAAGACAACAATAACGAAGCAAACAATGTAAGAACTATGTTAAGAGGAGAATCATTTCATTGTCTCGTGTTTGGGAAAGGGGAGCGACGCAGGAGGGGGAGGGGAGAGAGGGGTAAAGGAGGTCAGTGGTCGGCGGTGATTGGCCGGCGCAGCGGTAACGTCACAACACGCGTGACGTCACCAACAACAGCTGCTCGGAGACTGTGACGCAGCGCATTGTGGCTGACATCACAAGCGCTTCTGCACATTACTCTGTTATTATTTTCTTTCTCTCGCTCTTTATCTCTCTCCTTCTTGCTCATCAATGTACCTTACCGTGGTCTCTTTCCACGATTACAATTTCAACAAAAACAACAATAGTAACAGTAATAATAATAATAATAATAATAATAATAATAATAATAATAATAATAATAATAATAATAATAATAATAATAATAACTTCTGTAACGCAAAATTAGTGGTGGTGGTGATGTTGGTAGAGGAGCTATTTTCGTACCGTGTTTACAGTTGTCGTAGTAGTAGTAGTAGTAGTAGTAGTAGTAGTAGTAGTAGTAGTAGTAGTAACATTAGCAGCGGCCTTAGTGATAGTAGCAATAGGTGGGCCGAGGTAGGTAGGTAGGGTTAAGGCATACACACCTTGGCATTCACTCTCCTGATTACCTTCGAAGGGAGGCTTGAGGGAGGGAGGAATGAGGGAGCCGAGGATTATAGGGGTGGAGGGAGGAAGGAAGGGAGAGAAGAGGCAGGGGAGAAGGCCATATGGGGAAAGAAAGGGAGGGAGGCGACCAGGTGGAGGGGGGAAGGGAGGGAGG
>NC_066564.1:2386256-2441256 GCF_024679095.1 Eriocheir sinensis
AGCGGGACGAGGGAGGGGAGATCAGACTTATAAACTGGGAGAGGAAGTCGAGAGGGATGGTGTTCGCAGGCGTGCGGGGTTGCCTAAGGCTTCTCCACAGCGACGCTGCCTCAGCAGCCTTTCGGAATATTCAATATGAGGTTAGCGTTGCCATCGCTTGTAAGCCTAACTTAGTGGAGTGCATTATTTTTTTGGCCGTCAGAGGATAAGTGCGATCGCCTGCCCTGCAGCCCTCTCGCGGGGCTCGGCCGTGGCGGCGCAGGGCGGCTGAAGGGCGTGAGAGGCAAGCAAAGGCGACGAGGAGTTATGGAAAATGGTTTTATCGATGATAACGTCACCTGAGGGAAGGACCGGAGTCAACCGCCCTTCCCCTCCGTCCCCTCACTTCATTGTGCCCCAAATCTTGCCTTTTTCTGGAGGCTGGCGGGGATGGTGGGCGGGGTTCCCGATGTTTTCCTTCCAGACGATAATAAATAAAAGTTTTCCCTCTTGGGGGCCTCGGAGCAGCGGTGTCATGGGTGGAGGAGAGGAGGGAGGGAGGGAGGGGACGCAGGAGGGGAGATTAGTGAGGGGAATGGGAGGCGTAGCTGGGGATTAGGAAGATGGCGAGGCGGGAGGAGGTGACGGATAATGTACCGAGTGGGGACACGAGCGCCCCTCTCACGCCAGCTCGCGGAGGATGAATTAGTGGGACAGTGAAGTGCTCCGGCCGGATGCTGCCGCGGCCCCCTTGTGTGTGTGCCGCGCGGTGCCAGGGCAACCCGCAGTGCCATTAATTCCTTTGTACCAAGAGCAGGGAACGTCGCCTTGTGTGCTTTCTTTCCTTTCTTTCTTGAGTCTAAAAAACGTGGCACCGGCGAGGCTCGACGTGAAGTGTGGGTTGCTTGGAGCTGAAATTACTCTTGTATGAATACCGCGGAGGAAAGGAGGAAGAGGAGGAGGTCAAGGAGTGGTGTATTCCTCCCTGCATGCTCCATCTACTTAACACTTTTCATTTTCCTTCTAGTCCTTCTTTTCTTCTCCCCCCTTTCGAGTCCTTCCCTTCATCTCCTTATCCACTTATTAATCGATCCTTCTTATCGTTCCGTGCCTCCGCCGCCGCTGCAGAAGGAAGCACTAACGGAGACTAATGTCGGGCCGGGAGAGTGTTGTGAGGGCGCAGGTTCACCATCGGGGACCTGCCGGGGAGGATTTTTCCGGCCTGGGAGATAAAGCGCAGGCAGTTTCTTCTCAACAATCGACTAAAGAGAACAGATTGGCTCGCTAGGCGCTGCGGCTGTCGAGTTGGCGTTGCCGTTCTCATATATGCCGCGCCACGTCCCCTTCGTTAAGGTAGAGGGCCCGATAAGGCGCCCGTCTATACATTACTTTGCTTTATAATGGACGCGCCAAGTGTGTGCTCACGCCCCGCGATACACACTCGGCCACATGAGACGCACGGTGTCCTACCCTTGAATTTGTCTTGGTTAGATTGTGCTTGTTTGGGGGGGGGGGTAGGGATTGCATAATCATCCTCCGCCTTCTGGCTGTCGTATATTTTTTTTAATTAATAGAGCAATTGCTTTCTTTCCCTTCACGTTATTCTGTTTTTCTTTGTTGTCAGAGATTTATATATTCCTGTTTTCTCTTATCTCTACGCCTCTCCCCATCCCTTCCGACACGAACACATGCACACAAAAAACGAAAAATAAAATGACGTAACAAATATGTACCTTGTGTTTTATCCCGAAAACGAGGCGGCGGGTGGCGGAGGCAGCGGCGGCGGCGGCGGATCGGTGGCAACTCGGGTACACTTCGGGTCAAAAAGACAACAAAAGAGCGCACAACCAGCAATAGGGGGCCGTCTAGTGCACTCTTATCTACCGTACCTGACTAATTTAATTCAGGATTCGATTTGGGTAGGAGGAGAAACAGCGAGATAATAGAAAGGGCAGTGGAAGGTGGTGGTGGTGGTGGTTGAAGGGGTGGCGGTGGTGGAGGTGGTGGTTGAAGGGGTGGCTGTGGTGGAGGTGGTGGTTGAAGGGGTGGCGGTGGTGGAGTATGAATCGCCTTATCAACTTTAGGTTGATGAGAGCTGTTCGTCTTGGGGTTTTAGATAAGGATTTATGTGTCTGACGTGAAGCATGATTAATCGATTAGATAGCGTAATCGGGAGGTGGTACACTTACAACGAAGACGCGCCCATATTCTTGCGTTAGTGGCGTGTGCTAGATTGAAGGGAGTGGTAAGGAGAAACCGTGCGCGGCGGGGGTGTTGTACCTGTGGACCGGCGGTGAGCGTTTCCTGCTGCAGCCCCGTGTGTGCTTGAGGGACGCACGTGCTGAGGCGGGGCCCTACATCGTGAGTGGTGTTTTATCTGCTCCGCTTAACTTCGATGATATTAATGCGCGTGCGTGTGTCCCAGGAGGCGTGACAAAACAAAAGAAACGTGACAAGGAGAGAATAAGGACAAGAGGGTGACGGAGCAGATTAGGTGACCTTGTTCTACGTTTGGTAATCCGTCACCGCTCCCGTGGCAGCGCAGGTATGATCACGAGATAAACAAGCATTAGGACAGATTTCTGACACAACAGGTTCTCTAAACTCCCTTGTCATACACACTGACGGTTCCCTTTTCACTGTTTCCGCTTCCTTAGACAAACCTTCGCACTTAAGTCGGGCAAAACCGGTCCCTGAACCAACACTTGGCGGCCCATAACACAACTGGTCTCTGTGATGGTTGCCGCGCCTGCCGCCTCACGACACCCAGACCCATCACCACCACCACCTCCTTCCCCCCACCACCACCCCAACACACCGGAAGCCCAAACACAAAACACCGTCTCCCACTCACTCACCCACTAACCTCACCTTCCTTCTTCACTTCCCTCCCTCGCTCCTCCGTTTCCCTGAGTACTTCAGTTCCCCCTTTCTCCCTAGCACTTAAAACTGTCCCACTCGAGTTTTGTTTCCCTTTAACATTCTGGTGCGGACTCATCCTTTGTTTATACTTTTTTTTGTTTTGCTATTTTCTACAACCGTATTTATTTTAGTCATACCATCCTGTAGCTTCTGCCGCATTTATTAGAAGTCATCAAACGATCCCTCTCTTTTTTTCCCTTACCCTCCCCCCGCTTCCCATTATCTTCCCCCTCTCCCTTCCTCCCTCCCGCTCTCTCACACGTTCTCCTCACGCCCCGCTCGTGGTTGTAACAGCGGCTGATTTATTGCCCGATGGTGCCGCGACGCCGCCTGACTGGCCTACAGCGGCAGTCTTTTGTGGGCCAGCCTTGAGCCTCCCTCGTAGCCACCAGCCCTGCGTGTGGCCACTCCGGCAGGTGCAGACAGGTAGGCCCACCGGGAAGGTCACGGAAAGATGCGATTTATCGATAGTTTGGTACAAGAGGCTGGAGTTTACAAGAGGTATTGATGGTGGATGGGGAGTGACCTATGAAGGGGAGATCCACCTCACACTGAGACACGGCGGCTTACTGTAGTCCATGTTGTTAATTTAAACGTGTTGAAGAAAATTATATAAAAGGAAATGCCCGTTGCGTCATTTTCCTGCCGATATGTATTGACTATTCTTAACCATGCATTTAGCTTTGGATTTGTCTTAGCAGCGTCAACTGTCAAGAAATAACTTACTATGCTCACAAGGCGTCAGTAACACACGACACCGCGATACTCTCGTTTGTTTAGAGGGCAGTCAAAACATTAGTCTTCCTGACTCTCACACATCGGTATTATTAACTCCCCTTACACTCCGCCTCGTCCATCATCCTCACGTCACAGGGGCGGGAACTCGCTCACCAACAAAGACACGAGCACAGCTTTAAGCGAGCACTTCCTGGCGGTGGTTGCTTAAGGGAACACGTCGTCATTACCGGAACCCAATCACGTATTCATGGGGAGGTAGAGGAGATGTTAATGCGATATCATTTCAGCTAGAGAAGCAATAATGAAGAGATATAGGTCGGTTTTATAAGACACTTTGGCTTCTCACACCAGCTATTTCTAAAGGTCAAAGAGGGGGTCAGTCAGGTTCTAATGAGTGTTTCTTCAGGTTCACGGTACAGAGGAAGGGTCACACTACCACCAGGGCCATAAAACTACCCTTGGAAATGCTCACAACTCCTACGAAAGCTTTGTCAAATATGTGTTCTAGGGCAGCAAAATGTCTGATAATACGACCCATATACACACGTAAAGAAAACAAGGTCGCCTCGTCTATATGATATTTTTTCGCGTGTTCTAAAGGAAGTTAGATATATTTTTTTCGAACCTCTGATCAACATTTTTAGAGTTCTCGGCAACATGGAAATAGGGCCAATACTATGCCGATGTTCAAGAAGAGGGATAACTTATTACTGTCAAAATATCGCCCAGTTGTCTGACGTCCACTGCAGGGAAACCATCCGAGTCTCATATAGCTAGAAATATTCGTGGCCGTTCATAGAAACAATCTCATCAATGGTTCCTGTCATGAGTAAATCGTGACATAATACTTTGTCACGTTACGAAATGGTATACAAAGCAGCATATAGCTAGGAAAATTATGAGTCATGTAATATATTTAGACTTGAGGTAATCATTCGACAAGATATTTCACCAAAAGTTCCTAAGTTAACCAAAAGCCATTGGTATAAGGGTTATTTTCTAGGTTTTTCAAGGCCCGGCTTAGTGAAAGAGTGTAGAAAGCGCTGAGAAAGCAGATTGGGCTGGTGCTTCTGGTGGCGTCTCACAGGGATCAGTCATTGGTCCATTAGTGTTTATGGTTTGCATTAAGCGCTTTGATTGTTGAGAAAAGTGAAATTAACAAGTTTGGTTATGGCGCAAAAATTGGGCGACTTATAAGATCAGACAAAGACTTAGATGTATTGCAGCAGGAGCTAAAGAAACGGCTTGTATATGACTGTTCCATTAAAGGGGCGATGCAGTTCAACATTAACAGATACACCGTGTGTCCAAAGTCTAGGAAAACAAATTCCTCCATAAATAATTACTTATTGAATCAACACGGTTACTGGTCATCGAAACTGTGAAAAGTATTTGGATGTGCGAGAAGGGGTCTGACCTCTGAGCCAGGAATCATTGTATCACCGCTGGGAAACGCGATAGTAGTCTTAGGTTTTATTTATGTAATTGTTAGTAACTGGTGCGCAGAGGTTCCACTTCAATTGTATTTGGCACTGGTTAGACCCCACCTTGATGAAGCCGTTCAGTTTTCGTGCCGTTGTGACAGAAATAACAGTGTCCCGCTAATCAGTAACGAAAAGAATTACCAAAATGATCCGAGGACTTACAAATTTACCGAACAGAGAAATAACAGAGCTTAACATATACCTTTGGAAAGACATAGACCACGAGGTGATTTAAATGATTTTTTTTTTAAATGGGTTAAGAGGGTTGATAAAGGCGTATTAGATAAAGTACTTATACGTAGAACATGTTATGACACTCAGCAATAGATATCAAATGTATAATTAAGTTTTAGTAAGGAGATAGGCGAAGACTGGTTTACACAATAGGGTGATGGATGAGTGGAGCAAAATAAACACGATTGAAAGTTTTTAATGCAGGATAGATAGATTTATTAATGGGAAGGCTGATGTGTAAATCATTCCCAGAACCTCTCATGTGGTGGGCGTATGACCGCTTATAATCTTGTGTTCTTGTGTATTCATCCTCTTCCCCATTCCTCTGTCCTCTACGCCGCCACCCTCCGAGCCTCTGACCCCCTGACCAAACCGGCCTGAGCAACCCGTATCAGCGGACGAAATCAGTGGCGTTCAGACCCGGCAGCCGGACAGGGCACACCTGGCTGCGAGCGGGGTTATGTAGGCAATCCGATACCCCTGTCCGCCGCCCGCCCGGCCCCCGCCTAGCCTCCCCCTCCCCTCCCGCCCTCGCCCGTGTTTGTTTCTTGCTCATTGTCGGGGGCGGTCGTTGTTGTCGTCGCGGCGGCCGGGTATGGGGAGTGATCTTGTTGTGGACGTGACGTGGGAGTGGCTCATCACTGGCGGGGGATATTAAGCCTTCAGATCAGATTTCCTAATGTATATTTTTTTTCCTTTAGTGTTTTTTCATTGAATAGTAATTATTATATTTGTCCAGTTTATATCTACGGATCAAATAGTTAAACAAGTGTCTCACCACTACTGTTTTTAGCTATAACATGTGCTAATACATTGTTGTTTGTACTGCAAGACTAACGCAATCTTCTCTTTGCCGCAGATGGTGCGTGGAGGTTAAGGGCTGTGACTAGTGGAGGCGCCGTGTCCGTGCCGCCATGCCCGGAGAGGAGCGGGGAGAGCCACCTCTGAAGGGATGCCCCCCGGCCCCCCCACACCCTCCCGCTGACCCTCTCGACGCCCCAAGCCACCCCCAACAACAACAAGCCCCCCCGGAAATGAGTCCTGAGGACGCTCCCTCTACCTCCCCCCTGGCGGGCGAGGAGGGCCCCGGACCCCTGCCTCAACAGGGACCCAATGCCACTTCCTCGTCGTCGTCGGCGCCGTCAGCGTCGCCCCCCGCGACGTTCAACCTGACGTGCATGACGTGCCACACACACTTTACGTCGGCGGAGCAGTACACGCGGCATCACTGCGTGGCCTCCTCCGCCTCCCAGGACGCCATGAACGAGTCCTCCAGTGACGTAGAGAAGTTTGATGGCAAAATCGTGTACAACCCCGACGGGTCGGCATACATCATCGACTCGGAAATGAGCGACGACGAGGGCGTGGCGGGGCTGGAGCTGCCGCGGCACGAGGGCTCCATCGTGGACTCCCCGCGACACCCTCTCTCCTCCACTGCCGCCCCCACCATCCCCACCATTGCCAACGCCATATACGTCACCAAGAACCCCGCCTTCTATACCGCCCTATATGGTCAAACCTTCACCTCGCTAATCCAGGAAAACAAAGTTCCTGAAGTTCCCATTGTTCACAACTACAGGGTCTTTACCGTTGGTGATAAAGACAGTGAAAATGAATGTAAAGACAGTGATAGCAAAAATGATAGTTCCAGTGAGAAAACAAAACTTCCATTATTAGACTACTCGCAAGTTCCAATTAAACCTATATTGATGTGTTTTGTATGTAAGTTGTCTTTTGGATATGTTAGATCTTTTATGGCCCATGCGATGGGCGACCATAGTGTAGTGCTCCTGGATGAGGAGAGAGAACTGCTGGCGGCCAAGAACGCCTCCGCCATCATCCAGTGCGCGGGTCGGGAGAAGGAGCCGCGAGTGTCGTTCCTAGAGCCAGTGACGCCCCCCGGTGCCAGCAGCGGCAGCGGCAGTGCAAATAACTGCGGCAGCAGCAGCGGCACCCAACAAGGGGGCGCCCTGGCCACCCTGCTGCCCTCCGGGGCCCCCAGCGGCACCTCCCCCAGCCCGCAGCCCTCACCCGAGAAGGCTACGCACAACAACGACGCCCACCACGACACTGCTGAGAACGATCGTAAAATGTCTGACTTTTATGATCTCGTCCGCCGACAACAGGAACATCAGCAGCAACAGCAGCAGCAGCAACAACAACAGCAGCAGCAGCAACAACAACAGCAACAGCAACAACAGCAGCTTCAACAACAACAGCAGCAACAACAACAACAACAACAACAGCAGCAGCACCATCAACACCAGCCGCCTCATATTCCACCACCACAGCAGCGGCCCGACCACTTCGCGACCCCCCACCCCGCGGCTGCACGCACACCAGACATCAGTCGCAAGTCGCCCATCTCTGTGCTTGGCGCCAACGGGCGGGCATCCGTGTCCCCTGTGACGTCCATGTCACCCACGAGTTTCTCTCCCCTGCAATCCCCAGTTGCCCAGCTCACCGGCACCGTCATTGGCGCCTGCCCGGAGCACATGAACGGGCGGCCGCAGGGGGTCAGCTGTGACAAGTGTGACATGATCCTGCAACAGTCTCGCCAGCTGAGTGGGCAGATGGCCTTCATGCACTCCCGAAACTCCTGCAAGACTCTGAAGTGTCCTAAGTGCAACTGGCACTACAAGTATCAGGAGACGCTGGAAATCCACATGAAGGAGAAACACCCGGAGAACGAGTCCACCTGCATCTACTGCCTCACCAACCAGGCCCACCCCCGCCTCGCCCGCGGGGAGACGTACACCTGTGGCTACAAGCCGTACCGCTGCGAGGTGTGTAACTACTCCACCACCACCAAAGGCAACCTTTCCATACATATGCAGAGCGACAAACATCTCAACAACATGCAGGAGCTGCAGAATGGCGGGATGCCGAACATGGATGCCTCGCAAGCGTTGACGTCTCAGCAGCAGAGTCCTTCGGGGAGTATCTACTCGGCGCCCAAGACGCCCACGCCGTCGACCACCCCGGCACCCCCACAGCAACAAAAGCCTAAGCCTGTCTGGCGATGCGACGTCTGCAACTACGAGACAAACGTTGCCCGGAACCTCCGAATCCACATGACCAGTGAGAAGCACACCCACAACATGATGGTGCTGCAGCAGAACGTCAAGCACATGCAGCAGCTGAGCGCATTGCAGGGCAGCGGAGGCGGGGCTGGAAATCAGCTGGACCCGATGGCTCTGCTCCAGTACGCCGGCAACCCAGCTGCCGCGGCCATGATGGCGAGTATGGGTGTAGGGGAGAAACCTCCCCTCCCGGAGGCAGCCATTGCTGATCTAGCTTACAATCAAGCCCTCCTTATTCAAATGATGTCCGGGGGCCAGATGCCGCCAGGAATCATGGGTCCAGGGGGACCCATGGGCCCCGCAAGTCACCATGGACCCGGCGGGCCTGGCGGAGACCACCCCGGACCGCACTTTGACATGGGCCTCAACCCTGAGTCCCTGGAGCCACCCCCGGAGCCTGTGCCGCCCAACCCGCGCCACGCCTTCACCTGCTGCGTGTGCTCAGTCTTCTCCACCGACTCCCTGGACCAGCTCAACATGCACCTCCAGTTTGATCGTTCCAAGGTAAACGAAAACGAGGTCTTGCTCGTCGTGGCGGGAAATTACATATGCAAGTTGTGCTCGTACAAGACCAACCTAAAGGCTAACTTTCAGCTGCACTGCAAAACAGACAAGCACTTACAGAAATTGCAACACGTCAATCACATTCTGGAAGGCGGGCCGCGCAACGAGTGGAAGCTGAAGTTTCTGTCCAACACAACGCCCATGCACGTGCGCTGCAACCTGTGCGAATACTACACCAACAGCGTCCACAAGCTGCAGCTGCACGCCGCGCACCAGCGGCACGAGGTGCTCAACGTGCTCTTCCGCCACCTGTGCATGACGGAGCAGAGCATCATGGACGACCGGCGGGTGTACTCCTGCACGCTCTGCAGCTTCACCACACGCGCCAAGCTGCAAATGCTGCACCACATACGTTCCATGCGCCACCTGCAGATGGAACAGCTGCACCAGATCCAGCGGCACGCGGAGGGCAAGGCGGGCACCCAGCAGGACATCGGCGACATTTTCAAAGTTGAGGAAGCAGAGGAGGAAGGACGTCACACGCCACCTGGTGAGTTTGTTACACTTGTTTTTGTCCAAAGAAAGGCGAGAGGAGGTTGTCGCGCGTCACGTCACGGTGAAGTCTATTGCTTGGTGTCCTTTGTCAAGAATCAAGTAATTCTGGTATAGCATGGAAAATATTCTTCAACATCAAAAGTTGCCATATGCAGATATAAAACTTTGTCAAGTTAACCACATGATGCTGGCGCTGCGCTGCCCTCCCACAGTCTTTCTTGTATTGCGTTGTGTTATTCAGACTATAGCCGGTTTTCCTCTTGTGTGTATGATTATCCATTAAGGCATGAGTCATGTGTTGATGCAAAATCTCAACAAAAGCAAGGAATAATCGGTCGTTATTCTGCCGGTTTAATTTACCTAATATATCAAGAGGCACTTCCAGATTCACTATAAAAGAGGGGCTGGAAGTAGAGCAACAACAATACTTCCTTGTAGGGAGGCAGGAATTTATATAGAGAGAGCAAAATGGCGAATAGAGGAGGAATAGACACGTGGTTGGTCTCAGAGTGTCAGCAGGGCTACGATGACAGGCTAGCAGACTCTCTACAGACAGCGGTGCGCCTTTCGCCTTGCTTTTCTTATTGTAGGAGAGCTGAGCGATGGGAGAGCCGGTACCTCCTTATTTATGGGTCCTTAGAGTGCCAAGGTGATGTGTGTGTGTGTGTGTGTGTGTGTGTGTGTGTGTGTGTGTGTGTGCTGGAGTTCATGGGGGAGGAGTTGAGGATGAATGGGAAGACGATAAGGCGTGAACTTCTTAACCCAACTCGTCAGGGTCAGGCGAGGGAGACGAAGATCAATGCGGAGTGACCACCTGCCTCTCACACACACACACACACACACACACACACACACATGCAGACACTAAGAGCAAAGTATAAAGAACAATAAAAAAAGATTAACAACAAAAAACAATAACAACAATCAAAGCACCACCACCACCACTTACTGCTGCCTCAATTCACCGAAGAACTCTCATGCCTTCTGACGTGTACTCAGCTTTACACTTTAATTTTGCTTCCTGATCATTAATATTTTGTCTTGCCGAGGTGAGGGTTTGTGCTACGTGTCGATATGTTGGTATTGTTTAACGTCTCCGTGTGTGAGTGTGTGTGTGAGTGTGTGTGTGTTCGTGTGTGCTCATAAAAATTCAAGGCACGTCTAAGCCAATAGCCATAAAAAATCACATCCCCAACTCATACATTTTTCATCAATTACTCATCACAATAAGGCGAAATGGAAACACAAATACACGCCGCCGGGAATAAAAACGGAGAAATATTTGCCACGATTTTTCTCAGGCGCACGAAAACCAAACAGACGAAGCGATGCCTTGTGCCGCCTCGTCCTGGACCCTCACCATAGGCTACTCTGAGACTATCGATCACTCCAATACGTTTCGTGCTGTCTGCTTACCTTCCTCCCTTCTCCCTCTCTCCCTACCTCCCACTCCTCTGTCCTATCCTCCCCACCTTCGTCCTCCCTTCCTGCCTGAGCACCCCTATAACCCTCCTCCTTCTACTCTCCTCCTCCTCTTCCTCTTCCTCCTCTTCTTCACCCGTGACGCGACTCGGCTGGTCACGGTCGACTTAATATTAATATCTCGCCTCTGATTCATGACGCGGGACGAATAAACGCTACTTTTTGGCCTTCGGTTGTGCTCTCAGCCTCTTGTTATTGTTCCTTATTTTGTTCCTTTGTATATTCTCAGTCTTGTCAATATTTTTTTCTTTTTCTCTTTTTTTATTGCTTTACTTCTCTCTGTCTTTTATTATTTGTCTCTTTTTTTAGTTAACAATTCAGTGTTCTTCAGTTTTGCTTTGTGTTGCTCCTGTTTTTTATTCCTTTTTCTTCCTTTGTTTTTCTCTGGGTTGTTTTGTTTCGGATGATAAACTCCGGATGATGATTGTTATGGTAGTCGCCACTTTTCCTTTGTGCAGGTATTTCCTCTCACATCGACACATCACTTCCAACACACACGGCAGCATTCCTATAACATCAGAAACAACAGCAAGGAAATCATAACAAAGCTTCCAGAAATGCTGTAGCGATGACCGGCCGCCCCCACTCTCTCTCCAGTCCCCCCTCACCCCACTCCTGCCTTCGGTCCAAAACTCCTGCTGCAGTAATTTAATTAATGTGCCGGCCGGGAAAGCCTCGGCGGGCCGGATACGAGAGCAACAAAAGCCCGTAATTATCTAAAAAGAGGAAACGGGCGGCGGTCACAGAAGGCGAGGCGATGGACACGAGTTGGCGAGAGGGATGAAAGTCGCAAAGGGAAGGGGAGGAGGAGACACACACAGAGAGAGAGAGAGAGAGAGAGAGAGAGAGAGAGAGAGAGAGAGAGAGGGAGAGGGAGAGAGTATATCGCTGCTGTAAAAACCACTGTCGTCGCTGCTGTGTGTGGGTTCCCGCCTCATGTGGAAGGAACAGCACTAAGTTTTCACGGGGAGTAATTTAGCTGTTGGCACGTGGCAATTATCCGCCGCCGGTAAAAAGGACACCAATACGAATAGCTGGCGTGCAAGACAGGAGGGCCAGGTGCCACCGCTGACTAATTAATGGCCACAGTTGGAAGGTGTAAAAGAACTCGATAAATAATCAATGTCCGTCAATAATTTAGAGCCGCAGGTTGAGGAGCCGCGAGGTGGCCATTCATTAAAGAACATGGTAATTAGTGGCCGCGGAATAATTAACGAAGGGGAGCTGTCGGAGGGGAGGGCGAAGGGAAGGGGCCGTGCGGGGGAGGGGAGGGAAGGGCGAGAAAAACTTTTTGTTGGGATTACGAAGCTGTCAGTCTTATTTTTCTTTCTCTACTGATCGGCCAGCATGACTTTGCCGCTGGAGACCAAAGAAAAATAATATAAAAATTGACAGATTAATAAAAAAACGGGATTCTTAACCATTCTTTCAATTTCTTCTTTATTTTAGTGTATTCTTAAAGATTTCATATGATCTCGATTTTGTTTATAAGATAGTGTTTCTTTTCCTTTCTTGTGTCGACGCCAATGTTCCAAGAAACTTTTTACTTAATTGTTTCACGCTTTACTTTTTCCTCATTGTTTTCTTTATTGGATATCTGTTATTTTTTTTCTTATCTCAACACAGGCACGTCACAATATTCTTTGGCATTTCCTTCATTCTGATCTGATTGGAGCAACGACGCACTGGTGATGTTGTAATTATTTGCAGTGCACTTGAGAGAGAGAGAGAGAGAGAGAGAGAGAGAGAGAGAGAGAGAGAGAGAGAGAGTAAACATGTCGGCGACGGTCACCCTTTCCCCGAAGCTGACTCATCGCTGCCTTAATGTTCGGAAGCTGTTGGTAATTTGGTCCAGGAGGAGAGGAGAGGGAGAGTCTTTTCCTCCTCCATCTCCTCCTCCTCCTCTTCCTCCTCCTTCTTCTTTTGCTTCACCTTCTTTGCCTCCTCGTCTTCGTCCTCCTGAAGTCGCCACGTTTCGAGTCATTAGCTAACCACAAGGCTGATGAGCAAACACTGGCTGGTTGGTGTTTGTTGTGCTAGGTCCTTACGGCTTGGGTCCTGTTGACTTAGAAATTGTCGTTTAGCTTCACATTAGCCCCCCTCCCCCCCTCTTCCTCGTGTGCTCCCCCTTTCCCCCTTCCCATCCCTCCGCTTTCCCCTTCCCTCCCCTTCCTTGTTCTCTTACTACGTCCTCCTTCTTCTGTGTACTCCCCCTCCCTCCTGTCCCCCCTTTCACCTTCCCTCCCCTTCCTTGTTCTCCTACCGCGTCCTCCTCCTCCTGAGTACTCCTCCTCCTCCTTCTCTGCAGTCTCATCTTCCACTTCATTTTTTCCTTGTTCTTCGTTTCTTTTTATTTTTTTTCTCGTTTTCATTATCGTTGGTTTTTAGGTGACTGTTTTTTCAGTTGTATTTTTTTGTGGCTTGTGATTCTCTTTTTTGTGTATTTTTTGTTACTTTTTTTTGTTTCCCATCGTCGTTTGCTCTGTATTTTTCTCCTCTTTTTTTCATAATCGTTGCTTTTTTGCGGTGAATTGCTGTTGTATTTGTTTTGTTTTTCCCTTGTTTGTGTTTCTTGTTTTTCTTTTTTTGTTGTTGTTTATGTTTGTTGTCCTTGATTTAGTGAGCCTCTTCTTTCTTCTTACTTCATTTTTTCCTTATTCTTCATCTCATTTTCTATTCCCTTCTACTCTCTTCTTCTATTCTATTCTTCGTCTCTTGTTTCTCTTTTTTCATAATCGCTACTTTTTTCTGTGACTTTTGTTCTTTAGTATTTTCTTTCTTTTACTCATGTGTGTTTTTTTGTTTTGTTTTTTCTTCTTGTTTTTGTTTTCTTGTTTGTTTATCTTTATTTAGTGAGTGTCGGCATCTTCGCGTTACCTGCCTCGCCTCCTCGCTTCGCCTCGCTCACGTTGCTTTGTCGTAATTTTCTCCGATGCGCTCCTTCACACAAATGTTTGAGCGCACGCGTAAACACACACACACACCAACACACACACACACACACACACACACACACACACACACACACACACACACACACACACACACACACACACACACACACACACACACACACACACACACACACACACACCTTCGTCTGCATACACCATTCCTTCCCTCTCTTTCTTTCTCCCTTCTTCTCTTTCTTTTTTATTCATTACCTTACCTTTCCTTAATGACACAGTTGCTTCTTATACCTGCGCAAGCAAGTGAGGAGAAACACAATCAAGCACTCCGCCCCGATGATGCGCCTTGTAATCACGGAATCCATTAAAAAAAATGTGTTGTGTTCTGTTGTGATGTGGCCTTTCAAACACTGATGAAATGTCACATTATAATTGTTATTCTTTTTTTTCTTTCTTTCTCTCCCTCTTTCTCGGTAAAGGTCGACATAATTATCTAGACCTGAAGCTGAGACCACACCAAGTCCGAGTAGTTGAGAATTACTATTATGTTGATTACACGACGAGTAGAGACGGAGATGAGGAGGAGGAGGAGGACTAGGAGGAAGAGGAAGCAATAGGCAAGAGGAGTGGGGGTATATAGGCTTGATTAATGAGGAAGGAGAGAGGAGAGGGGAGGAAAGGGGTGAGAAAGGAAGGGAAGGGAATGGGAGAGAGGCACAGCGCAGGCAAACTTGGTCACAGAATTCCCAATCAGATGTAATTACTCTACGTTTAAGCCTTTCCCTCCGCCTGGCGTGGTGTGGGTGGCGGCGGCGTGTGGGAGGGGGGACGGAGTGGCCGAGTAATCACACACCGCAGCAGTGAATGTTTGGGGAAGTGAATACCGACGAGAGTGTTGCAATTTCCCGTTCCTACCATCAGCATTTTTTTCTTTTTACTCGTGATGTCGCCGAGTTGTTGTTTTTCTTTATTTTCATTGTGGTGTCGAGCCCCTGACCTCTCCTCCCTACGGTATGTCTCTCTCCCTCACTCTCTCCATCACATCCTCCCCCCCTACCCTGGTACTCCCTCAGTCAGCGCCGTGAAGCGAATGCCGTTTGATTGTTTCCTTAACTAGCTGGGCCTTGCGGTCTGAGCAGGGAATTAGGGGCATGAGAAAGGTGTCGGATTCTATGTACTTCCCAGCCATTGATCGTCGATTGTTCGCGCCACAGCCTCGAGCAACTCACAATTCTCACCCTAATGGCCGTGGAGCGTAAGGGCTGTTGGATGAGATGAATTAAAGAGAAAAATCATCTTATGGGCTGAAGCAATTTGGAGTGCTCGGTAGGCAGTTTAATGACAGCAAGAGGCAATTAGCTGGAGACATTGATCAGAAGGTAGTAAAGGTTCCCCCCTCGACAACCCTTCGTCTATGATCGTCAGGGGAAGGAAAGGTGGCGAGGTGATACACAGTGGAGCTCGTCTTTTCTCTTCTTTTTTTCTTTTTCTTCTTTTCCCTTTGTATTGCTTCCTGGTAGTTCCGTGGTGGCTCTGTGGTGGTGGTGGTGGTGGTTGTGGTTCTCCCTTTCCCATCTTGCCCTCTTTTCTCTCGCTTTCTCTCCTCTCCTTCCCTTTCAATTTCCTCCCTTTCTTCTTTCTCGTCTAAGTCATTCTCTTCACTTTTATTGTTTTGTGAAGTTCACGTTTTCACGGCGGTATTATTCAACAAACACCCGATTTTTATGTGGAGAGAGAGAGAGAGAGAGAGAGAGAGAGAGAGAGAGAGAGAGAGAGAGAGAGGAATTGATCTGTTTCTTTGATGCTCTTGTTATCATCTTCGTTATGATAAAAGGATCGGCTTCCAAGGACGTTCTCTCCATCTCTTACTTACCCGCGTGAGTGTGTCCGTGTGGTGAGTGAATGATTACACGAATACTGGGAAGGTAATCAACGTAGACAGTTAAAAGTGAGATGAAACCAGGAGGAGAGAAATAGAAAGTAATATAAGGGAAAACATTACATACTTTACTCTAAGAACAACCTTTGATTAGTTGAAGATTTAAAAAGGTAAAGATGTGCTGCAGAAATATATGATTACAAAAGGTTTTCAAAAGGGAAGCAATCTTTTACTGGATAATTAACTGCAATCCCTCAATATCATGCAAGCAGGAAATGGACACAAAAAAAACGTCTACCACTCAGCTGGACGCTTATCCCGCCGTCCGCCCAGCTGAAGGTTAGCTTGTCAGTCAGAGACACTAATTGGTAAACTTACTTTCCACGTTAAATATTTCTGAGACCGGTACTCGGTGCTTACGGAGTGACCTTTCCATATTACATGTTGCCCTCCCCTCTCCTCCACCTCCTACTCCTCCCTCCTCGCCCTTACTCCACATCCACCCCTTCACCTTTTCCGATGCACTGATTACACAGGGAAGGGGTTAGCATTGGTAGTTGGAAGGAAGCGTTTAGAATTCTATATCACAGTGGATGCAGAGAGGCAGACAAGGGCGGGGTCAGGTCATGTGGGCATCTGAGGGGGTCGGGTGTTACAAGCTCCTCTCCGCCCCGCCGCACATTCACGTTCATAATGGTCCAGTCCACACTTCGTTACGTTGCCGGAGAGATAAAACTTGGCATTCACCGCGCTGCCCATGTCAAGGAAGTCTATTATGAGCACTTAAACTCCTCCCTTACGTAAGCAGATAGATGCAAAGAGGTGGAATTGGTCCAAATTAGTGGTGATTAGAACCTCTATGGCTCCCCGTGTGTCCTTGCCCCGGGGTACGGATTTTTTTTTTTAATCTTTCCTTTTACTGTTTTTTTTTTCTTTCTCCTGTGGCACCGCGTCGCAGGCCAGGTCGTGCCCGCATACCACCGACCTGAATCATGCCATCATCTTGCCCAAGTCTGCAATTATCGAATCATTCCACTGTATTACCACCGACTCCACAATTGGCTTAATCCTATGTCACCACCACCACCACCACCACCACCGACCCCTGTACCACCACCTCCACCACCTCTACCACTATCACTGGCACTAGCAACATCACTCTTCTCCTCATCCTCCACCACTACACCACTTCGAAACAAGGTCATACACACACACACACACACACACACACACACACACACACACACACACACACACACACACACACACACACACACACACACACACACACACACACACCTCCCTCCCCTCCTCCCCCCGCCCCTTACACTACCAGCATGAAGGGGACGGGACGGGGCTGGCCAGGCTCCGCGTCACGCCCTCATTTCTCATAGTTGTGAGGTGGGTGCGGGTCCTCCCGGTCTGATCTCATTACCACTCATTAGGAGAGATTACTGGCTGCCCGTCCACCTCCCACCGCTGCTACCTCCTCCTCCTCCTCCTCCTCCTCTTCCTCTTCTTTTTCCTCCTCCTCCTCTTCTTCCTCAGGTGTCTTTGTTATAGGTTTTTGTTCATTCCTGCTTCTCTTCTCTTTCTGCTTTAATCTGCTTTCACAGTGATTCCTTCTCCTCTTCTTCCTCCTCTTTTCGTCTTTTCCTCCTCCTTCTTTTACTTTATGCTTCTTTATTTATCTTTATCAGTCATCACCATCATTATCCTCATCGTCATTATCATCAGCATCATCATTATCAGCATCATTAACCTGCCGCCGCCACCACCACCACCATCATCATCATCGCCTCATATCACAGTCATTATCACCGGGTAACCTGTATCTCTTTTTTATTTTTTTGCCCTCGCCTCTCCTCCCGCGGCCATTAGTGCTCTTCACATTAATTTTATTCCTGTCGTTCTGGATTTTGCTGTAATTAAGCGGTGCCTCTCGCTCCTCCTGCTGCCCCTGCTACCGCTGCCGCTCCTGCTCCTGCTTAGCGGCGGGGGAGCGAGCGGCGGCCACCACGGATGTCCTGTCATTGGGCCACCGCCGCCCTGACCACCACGAGGCGCCTCTTTCACACCTCCTGGCGCCTCGCTAACCCTGGGGGGCGGGGGAATAGAGGAGGGAGGGGGGGGGGGAATTCCTTTACGCCTTGTCTTGCCTTGTGTATTCGTTGTTTATATATACTTTCATTTCTTTTTCTTTTTTTTTCTTTTTTTTTTTGTTCATCTTCCTGATTCTCCTTCCTACATCTTTTCCTCCATCTTTTCCTGTCCTGTACTCCTCCTCCTCCTCCTCCTCCATTCCACTACTACTAAACAAATCTGACCTTCTCGACCCTACGGCTGCCAGCACCAGCGGTAGCAGCAGAAACGATAAGGCGCTCCCCCTCCCCCTCCTCCTCCTCCTCCTCCTCCTCCTCCTCCTCCTCTTCTTCCCTCTTGGCCTTCCTCTAGCCATCTTTTCTTCCTGTTTCTCTATTAACCCATTCCGTCTGTCTCTTTTTTTTTTTTTCGTACCGTCTTTTCTCATTGAATTTCGTTTTTCTAATCCTTCTTTTTTATACTGTTCTATTTTTCCCTCACTTTTCTTTTTGACTTCTCTTTCTCCTCTTTTTCATTTACTCCGCCATCATGATTCGTCTCTTTTTCTCCTCTTTTCCTTCTAAATCCTTTTTCGTTTCATTACCATTACTCACAATCCTCCTCCTCCTCCTTATCATCATCATCATCATCATCACCATCATCGTCTTCCACTACCACCTCCTCATCCCTTCTTCCCTTCACAGTGACCGCCTAAAGTCTTTGTGTGCTCTTTTCCTCTCCTTTCTTACTCTCCACCCTCTTCCTCTCTCCACTCCACTCCTTCCCCTGGCCCTCCCCTCTCCCTCTGCTGACAACTCCTTATCTCCAGCAGCCAGAGAAGCTTCAGCCACTAATTTAGACTCTGGGCCCAAGTCCTTCCAGCGATTAAACCCACCAAGGACATATCACTTAATATCCTCATGATTACAATTGCCCAAATCGTCCGTGGTGGCGCCGGTCCGCTCCCTCCCTCCCTCCCTCTCTCCTTCCCTCCCTTCCTCTGTCCCTCTCTCTCTCTCTCCACCTCTTTCTCCCTCTCCCTTTCTCTCCCGACCTCCATGCGAGTGCCTTCTTTCGCCTTCTGCCTTTGCCTGTTGTCGCGTTTCATTCTATATTCTTAAATTTTTCGCTTGGTGTGTAACGGCTAGCGAGTGGGAGAGACGCTGTGTCTGGCCCGCGGGATAACGCTGCGTGTCGACTCCGCTTCTTTATGTTATTATCCCTGTACCTGATCCTCCCGGTGACGACGAGGACGTGGCCCCCTCCTCCTCCTCCTCCTCTTTGTCTTCCTCCTCCTCCTCCTCCTCCTACTCCTCCTTCTCCCAGCTGATTCTGTTGGGTAATTGGAGTGATACTTGAGACTTGGTGCTTCAGACTGTACCTTATGTCGTATTAGAGGGTCGTTTACCAGCAGCGCTTCGTTAGGTTACTCCGCGGCCTCGATTCCTGTCCCCAGCGAGACCGGCGGTGGCCAGACACACACACTGCTAGCGAGAATGTCAAAATGTTTCTTCTTCGTATATATGGAGCAGTAAGTAGCGGGCTTTTTTTTTCATTATTTTTTTTTTACGCCCTTGCACTGTCTCCTCTGCTGTAAAAAACAAATATTGGTGATTTTACGACATATCAGCTAACAGGATCATTGTTTTTCTTCATATGATTATAACTCGGCTACCAAAAAAAAATTACTTTGGATATGGTTGAGGTGAATGATTGGTTGCCCTGTAAAGTTTAGGTATGGACCAAGGTTTATATGGTTTCTTCAAGGGTCTCATTTTCTTAGAGGAGTTCAAGGGTGTGGCCGTTGGGGGGGAGGAAGGGGGGAGGGGGGGCGCTGGGAGGCAAGTAAAGGTGTTCCGGCGTGAACTTAGGGCGTGGGGAGTGCGTTGCTATGGCCTCCCCGCGGCGGTGTTATTGTTGTGACTTCCGACGCCAAGATTTTTTTTTTTTTTTATCACTGGCTTCGGTAAACTTCATATGCGATTAGTGAACTTTTGATACGCACCTTGATTCACTGGCGGAGAGTTTTTTTTATGTTTTAAGAATATACATGTTCACTTGGACGATCTCAATGGTGGCTTTTGAGATTAGGAGGTTCGTCCCCCTTCCTCCCCTTCTTTTTGTGGTTATTTATAGCCGGGAAGGGTTTGGAGGCGCCTTTGTGGTCCCCCGATTGGCCGTGACGGGTTGATGAGCGTCCACTCCGGCTCGACCTCCCCCATGTTGCGCCACCCACCCGCCCATCCATCCACCCTTCCATCCACCCACCCACCCAGCCCGCCGCAGCGCCACCACCAGCGCCGCCCCCACGCCGCCGCCACTCCCGCCCAACTACATAAACGGTGACAACATTGAAGCTTCTGTGTCACCCCGTCTGGCGCCGCTATTCACTCCTCGTCCTCGGCCATTCCTCCCACCAAGGGGTCACTCACTGCGCCTCATTCTCGCTATAAAATGATGAGTCCAGAACGCAGGGACGGCGAGCACCACCGTAGCGTTGCGTGTGAGGTGTCCTGCTCGTCTTTGTTTTAGTTATTCACTCACGGTAACTGCAAAAAACATTAAAACTGGCGCCTTTGTGACTGTTACAGGTATGGGCGTATGTTAATGAGACCGTCGTACAAACATTAATATTTGCTTCCGCTATTCGCATGACTTAACGACGAACACCAGGTGAGGGGACGGACGCGCTTCCTTGTGAGTCTTTGCAGCGAGGGAATCCTTAGAGCAGTGCGCGGTAATCCTCCTAATTGCTAATCCTCCTCCACGTCGTGCATATTAGCGTAGCAGAGAAGACACTTACCGCACACCCATACCCGGAACGCTTATTCGTTTTGATGAGCACAAAGCCAATACGAGGAAGCCCCGCAAGCACTAGGAAGAACACGTCATTCGTTCGCGTGGCATCAAACGTATTTATTCGCTTTTGTTTTGTTTTTCAGAACGCGTCCCTTCCTTCCCACACACCCGCCTCTCGCTCCTGCCTTTAGTTGCCCGGTCTGACAATACGGAGTTGATTTTGTTTTCCTGGCACTGTTTTTCTTTGTATGGCGGAGTTAACGAAGTGCGCCTCTTGTCGGGGATTTGCTGGGCGAGACAATCACTTCGGGCTCGCTTCTTGGGTCGTTTCTCTCCGTGTGGGTGGCGGCGGTGGAGCCTTAATGAGCGTGGATAGCTCCGTGCCCCGGCGAGGCTCTAAGCTGGCTCGCGTAATGTCATTTAGGTCATTAGCCGGTGCAGGAAGTGACCAGAAGCCATTCGGTCAGGGTTCGCCCCTCAGTTGGTTTGTGGGAGTCACTGGTGTAGGGCGTGAGGGAGGCCGCACTGCTGCCGCTTTCCTTGTTGTCGTCCGTCGTACTTTTCTATTTTATTTTCCTGTGGTGGCAGAAGTGAGTGTGTGCTCGTGATTCGTGTCTCATCAACAGTTGACTTTGAGTGGCGACGCGCCGCTGTCCGTGTTCGCTCACACCATTAAGTTATTAATTAAGATGAACAGTGACTCCCTCTCTCAACGTATTTTGGCCTCGTTAACCCGGTGAAGAGTGTCTTGAATAGTGCCGTGACAAGATCGTTCCTGAAAGGAGAGTCGGCGCCATGAGAGTTAAGGCCGTCTATCGTCGTTATGTCCAAAGTAGCTGACGTTCCTCTGACGCCCTCGTGTTGTATTTCTTTGTTGTTCTTTGTTGTGTGTTTGTGGCTCACAGGAAGGAGTGATTGGCAGTGAAGGGTTCTGTGATTATTGTAGTTGCTGGTTGTGCCTCCCAGGGACTGGTGGTTGTGACAGTCATGCTCTTCACCCTCCCACTAACACTTATGATACTGAAGGATGGAATGTTTGAGTTAGTTTTCCATCCCTTATACTGATAGTTTACTTTTGTGAAGTGCAAGGCGCCTTCATTGATGTTGTTTTCCCTTCTTTCTCTTTTCAGAGGAGACGAAGGAAGGAATGTCAGGTCGTTCCCCAGACCAGGTGCACGCCTGCCCGTGCTGCCACTTCACTTGCGAGTCGGAGTCAGCCTTGCAGCAGCACATGGCTGGGGAGCACGGCGGGGAGAAGAAGGCGGGGCTGAGGTGCCCGCTGTGCGAGGAGGCCTGCCTGGACATGGCCGCCCTCGAGAAGCACGCCGTCACCATCCACTCCGCCAACCCTGACGGCTTCCAGCGTCTCATGCTGCTCGTGAAGCTCAGCGCCGCCTCAAGCAAAGCTGATGAAGACGACGATCACCAAGCGAACCAAAGCGAACAGAATCAGCGGGCGCAGGATTCGATGAATCAGCAGCGGCAGCCAATCAAGCAGGAAGAGAACCATACGTCAAGTGGTGCAGGTAAGCGTGGTGAGGAGCGGGGCGCGAGCCGGGAGCAGGAGGAGTGTGGCGTGTGTGGGCTGGCCTGTTCCTCCATCGACGAGTTAGTGACTCACCAGGTGTCCGTGGGTCACACCCCCATCTCAGAAACCCCACGGGGCCCTGGTTACCTTTGCTGGAAAAAAGGCTGCAACCAGTACTTTCCCTCAGCCCAAGCGTTGCATAGTCACTTCCGGGAGATCCACGGGGCCGCCCCTCAGCCCTCGGTGGCTGTGTCTGAGCGCCATGTGTACAAGTACCGCTGCCAGCAGTGTTCCCTTGCGTTTAAGACTGTCGAGAAGCTGCATCTGCACGCTCAGTACCATGCCATCCGGGACGCTACCAAGTGCCTGCTGTGCCACCGAAACTTTCGTTCTCTGACGGCACTGCAGAAGCACGTCAACTCTGACCATCTAGAGTTGACAGCTGTAGAGCGGCAGCAGTTTCAGGCGTCCATTGTGGGGGCACCGGTGGGTGCCGGGGCGGGGCCAGTTCTTGACCCCAACACCACTGCACTGCTCCGCCGGGAGTCCAACAAAGGAGATGAGATTGAGGAGATAGCGCGGGGGACAGAGGAGCCGCCCCTCCCACCGCAGCAGCAGGCTATCGAAGATTACCTTAATTCGGACACCATGGCGCTGGACAACTACTGTGACCCCTTGAGACGCTACAAGTGTCACCGGTGCCGCGTGGCCTTCACCAGGCAGAGCTACCTCACCGCGCACCAAAAGACTCTCCTCCACCGGCGCGGTGAGAAGCTTACTTACCCCATGGAGAAATACCTCGACCCTAACAGACCGTATAAATGTGACGTCTGTAAAGAGTCCTTCACCCAGAAAAATATTTTACTGGTGCATTATAATTCTGTAAGTCATTTGCACAAGCTTAAAAAAGCTATGCAAGATAAAGAAACCAAAGCATCGCATAGTAACAATATTCAGACCCAGTCTGACGCGAGTAGCGCTGAGGAGAGAAACCTATCCCTTGGGGACGGCCAAGCCGGCCCCCCTCGCACCCCCTCCGTCAGCGAGGAGGAGGAGCGCAACAAGCCGTACAGGTGCCACGTGTGTCGCGTAGCATACTCCCAACAGTCCACTCTCGACATTCACCTCCGCTCTGTTCTCCACCAAACCCGCTCTGCTCGCCTGTCAGAGTTTCTTCCCGCCAACACTTACCTTGACCCCCAACGCCCACTTGCTGATCAACCTCCCCCACCCTCCTCCACCCCCCAACCTTCATCCGCCCCTCAACAAGACACCCACACCACTCGCTCCCCCTCCATCTCCCAAAGTACCCCCCCCGCGTCGCACCAGCAGTGTGTCTCCCCCTCTAGTAGTGGCGGCGGCGGCCAGGGAAGCTGCGGACGCTGTGGTTGCGTGTGGAACACGGTGGAGCAGGCTGCACAGCACGCCCTGCTGTGCAGCCTTCTTCCACCTAACGTGAACTTCCCTTCGCAATCCAACAACAATAATAATAGCAACATAAGTCCGTCAGCTGCCCTGGACGCCGCTTGGGCCGCCTTCTGCGGCGCCTCCCTCCTGCTCCCGACTCAGCCCCACGATCGCTCTCTCTCTCCATCTGAATGTTCCATAGAATCTCTCTCTACCTCTAGATTCACTGTACCTTTCAGAAAGTCTTCACGCCTACACAAGCACTTATTAGAGAGCTTTGGCTTTGATCTAGTTGTTCAGTATGTTGAAAATCAGCAACCTTGTCCTTCAAATGACTCTGATGAAGGGACTTCTGAGGACCCTAAAAACAAACCCAATTCTAGTTTACCTGAATTAAGTAAATCTAAATGCCCTAAATGTTCTAAAAAGTTTTCTAGTATTTGGGTTTTAAAAGCCCACTTAGAAGAAATTCATCACTCCTATGTACCTTTTGCTATACTTAAGAAATTCTCTGAGGAGTACCGTAAAAAGTACAACACTAGTCGGCACTGCTCTAGCAGCGATCCCTCTGCTCTTACAGATGAGGAGCGAGGCCGGGACGCGGAGGTCGTCCAGGGGGGAGAGAAGGGGACTTCAGATGAGAGAGAGAAAGAGGCAGAGTCAGGCAGCAGGAACGACGCCGTGGCCACGCCCACCTCTCGCGCCACGCCCACACCTGGTGCCACGCCAACCTCCACCACCGCCTCCTCCATCTCCTCTGCCGTTGATCATCAGGGTATGAACATGCCGCCTCAGATGGCTGAAATGGCAGCTGCACTTAATGCTTTGACTGCTGCACAAATGCAACAAATGCAGTTCAATCCCATGATGATGGCTGGATTGGGCTTGGCGGCGGGACTGCCCCTGCAGCTCAACCCTCTGGCGGCAATGAACCTGCACCCGCCGCTGGCCCCCATGCTGCCTCCTCACATGTTCGACCCGATGGCCTTGGCCTCCATGCAGCAGCAGGGGCCACCGACCTCCGGGCCGCCCTCCATGTCTAATGAACCTCTGTTTCTCAAGCAGCAACATCAGCTACTTCAGCAGCAGCAGCAGCAACAACACCAACACCAACAACAGGCTGCTGCGGCTGCTGCCGCTGCCGCGGCAGCTGCCGCAGCTCAGCAGAAGAGAGCCAGAACGCGCATTACTGATGAACAGCTGAAGATTCTGCGCGGCCACTTCGACATCAACAACTCCCCTACGGAGGAGCAGATCAACGAGATGGCCAAGCAGAGCGGCCTGCCCCCCAAGGTGATCAAGCACTGGTTCCGCAACACACTCTTCAAGGAGCGACAACGCAGCAAAGACTCGCCATATAATTTTAGCATCCCGCCGTCCACCACACTTAACCTGGAGGAGTACGAAAAGACAGGTGAGGCCAAGGTGATGCCGCTCAACCCAGAAGAGGCTCGCGAAATAGTGGCGATCAACAGCACGAGAGAGGAAGAAAGAGCTGTGGACCGTTTGCCCAAGGAAGAAGCAGCCCCTGACCACATCCCAGCCGTGTCCCCGCACAACAAAGTTCCTAGTCTTAATCAAGACAATAGCCGAGTACAAGAAAAGAACGGGGAAGGCTTAGGTGGGTCAGTGGATATTACTAACCAACAGCCGCTCCATCCACAGCAGCTGCCGCAAACGCCGCAACCGTCGGAGAAACAACAGCTGGACCAGCAACCCCTGCTGCCCCCGCTCCACCAGCAGCAACAGCAGCAGCAGCAGCAGCATCAGGTGAGCAGTGGACCTCAGTTGGTATCCTCTGCGTCGTCATCCCCTCTGGGATTGACGGCGACATCATCGTACTCGAGTCTCACCCCGCCGCAGTCATCATTGTCGCTCACCTCACTCATTACCTCTCAGTTCGAGACCAACCCCATGCTGACCCACAAGCTGCCTCACACACCACCCACAGTTCCTAGTTCTGGCCTTATTCCCCCGAGCTCAGGTGTGAGTCCCACGCCGCCCCATCTGTCCTTCCCATCGACGCCGCTGTCCGCCCCCCACACACCCACTTCCTCATCCTCCGGAACAGGCAAGCGAGCCAACCGCACGCGCTTCACCGACTACCAGATCAAGGTGCTACAAGAGTTCTTCGAGAACAACGCGTACCCCAAGGACGACGATTTAGAGTATTTGTCCAAGCTGCTCAACCTTTCCCCGCGCGTCATTGTGGTGTGGTTTCAGAACGCCCGCCAAAAGGCACGCAAGGTGTATGAGAACCAGCCGCCCATCGACCCCACTGATGAGGGCGCGGGAAGGTTCACGCGGACGCCGGGCCTCAACTACCAGTGTAAGAAGTGCTTGCTTGTCTTCCAGAGGTACTATGAGCTCATAAGACACCAGAAGACTCATTGCTTCAAGGAAGAAGATGCAAAGCGCTCTGCTCAGGCCCAAGCAGCGGCGGCCCAGGCGGCAGCTCTCTATAATGATGAAAATTCCAATCACTCGAGCATCACTGATTCATCTCAACAGTCAGGTGGACTGGAAACCAAAACCTCGGAGAGCACCTTGCAGTGTGATAAATGCAGCCTGGTATTCAACAGGTTCGATCAGTGGCGTGAACACCAAATTGTTCACCTCATGAACCCTGCATTGTTTTTAAATAAAGGTGCAGACTCTCCCTTCACCAACCTTCAACAACAGCAGCAGCAATCGCAGCCTTCACAACAGCTTCACCAGACGCCCACTTCCGTCCCCCAGCCCCAGCCCAGTCCCCTCCTTCCCCCTGCCTCCCCTCTCAAGCGTAAAGCTGAGGAGAGCGAGGACGAGAGGGAAAGTACGCCAGGGACCAACGAGGGCCAGAGGGACAAGCGGCTGCGCACCACCATCCTGCCGGAACAGCTGGACTACCTCTACCAGAAGTACCAGATGGAGGCCAACCCATCGCGGAAGATGCTCGAGACCATCGCTCAGGAGGTGGGTCTCAAGAAGAGGGTCGTCCAAGTCTGGTTCCAGAATACTCGAGCGAGAGAAAGGAAAGGTCAGTTTAGAGCTCATGCACAAGTGATTAACAAAAAATGTCCTTTCTGTCCTGCTATCTTTAAAGTCAAGTCTGCTCTTGAATCGCACCTTTCCACTAAGCACGCGGATCAGTACTCTAAGGGAGATGTGGACATTGATGCACTGCCTGATGTAGAAGACTCTGGTGTTGGGAACTTCGGCCTGTCTTCAACTCCTTCTGCAACTCCAACCTCTCAAGTGATGCACTCTTCTTTCTTCTCCTCCTCAGAAGTTCCGGAAGACTCGATAGCCATGTACCACGAGGAGGCAATCCGGCGTTACCTGAATGATGTCAACTTGTCCTCTGATGGTACCCGGCGGGAAGGTGAGAGTCCACTTGATCTAAGTAAACCTTTAGACTTGGTGCGGCCATTGGGGTTTGATTCCTCTCTCTTAGAAACAAGCAACGAGCACAATGATGACCATTCTGAAGAGGACAGTTATTACCTTGATGTTTGTGAGCAAGACGAGGGAGATATGGGATTAAACTCTCATGAGAGCAATCCTACTTCGCCAGCGTCCTCCACCACCAGCTCGGCAAGGCAGCCTGGACACCAGCCCAACACACCCAACAAGCGGTTCCGCACACAAATGTCGGCCATTCAAGTCAAGATCATGAAAAGTGTGTTCCAAGACTACAAGACCCCGACGATGGCTGAGTGTGAGTTGCTGGGGCGGGAGATAGGGCTGGTCAAGCGGGTGGTGCAGGTGTGGTTCCAGAACGCGCGGGCAAAGGAAAAGAAAGCCAAGTTGGCGCTGCAGAAGATGCTCGGCATGGAGCCCGAGGCCCCCAAGCCCCCGGAGGAGTGCAAAGTGTGTAATTTTAAGTACAGTCATAAGTACTCTATTCAGGACCATTTGTTCACGCGCTCACATATCGAAAACATGAAAATGTTCCTGGAAAAAGTGAAGGAAGAAAGTGAGTCGGCGAGCATGAATACCAGCCTCAGTTCCATGCCAGCAGAAGCTGACCGGCCGCCCGCGTCCATGACGCCAGCGGCTGGCCTGGCACACCAGCTGCAAATGGCACAGCATCTAATGGCGCTCGGGTCCCCGCCCTCTGTTGTCGGTGCTGCTGCCAGTGAAGACAAGAAGGGCGCCCCTGGCGGCAGCAGCGCCGACGACCTGAGTCGCCTGCAGCTGCTGCAGCAGATGTACCAGCAGATGGGCCTCGGGGGGCTGCAGGGGGCGCCGCACCCGCTCCTTCAGCACGCCATGATGGCCGGCGCCGGTGAGTAGCGGTCCCCCTCCCTCCCACTACTGTCCGCACCCGCTGCCCGTCCCGCCCGCACACCACCCAGCGCCGCCCGCACGTTACCCCGCCCTACCCCGCTCCCCCCGGCCACGCCTGTCAGGGGACCACTACTCTTACGCCTGCTCACGCTCACTGCGCCCCCCAGGCTTGGCCATGCTGGCCCGCCGTTAATATCATTGGGCCCGGCCGGATAAGCGAGCAGCAGCAGCAGCAGCAGACCCCAAGCAGGCCTGGCCGGGGCGAGCGTCAGTGTAGCTTGGCCCTGTCACGCTTTATCCTCCCTGGCAGCGTCACGCTTGTCGGTGTTGCTGCTGCTGGACCATCCTGTGTTCCTTCTCGCTTTTACGGACCCGCCTGTCACTTCCCATATATGTCTCAAGCCCAAGCCCAGGTCGCGGGGAACACGGACGCGGTGTACGTGCCCCCGGAGAGACGAGTCTGTTGCTTATGTGTTGGTTGATGTTTAACTGATGGCAATTTTTGCAAAGTTACGAAAGTTCCGGATACCAGGCCTTACTCTGAGTCTGAGGCCTTACAAGCTTCATTAGAGCTGGTTTTATGTACTGTTTGTGTAATCCTCTAGAACAGCCACGTTGGTAGATAATAGAGTCTAAAACCTACTAATGGTGAAACACTACAATACCTCGCATCAAAGCATATGAATTGAGTGTACCCTAAAGTTAAAAAGGATTACTCCCGCACCAGATTAATGCTGTATACTAACCTACTAGATAATGTTCCTACCACTTTTTATGCTAATCACGTGATGAATGTTTCAAAACGCATAATTATTATTTTCACTAATATTAGCGTTACGATAAAACCCAAAACAATCATTAGCAGATTTCTAAGCCTACAAAAAACTTGTTTACTATTACATTTGATTATCATATAACTGTAAAACTGAATAGCTTTTACATTAATTAGTTCTGCTTATAGAAATGGTATCTAGGCTTTAGCGTGCAAATCCTCACCTTTCCCCTCACACACTAACCTCACTACAAGCGTTCCGGATTCTCGGCTGCTGCGCCAAGGGCCTTTCTGAACTTTGAGAGCGAATTCAAGAAAACCTTAAAAATTTACTGATATTAAAACTAAGTACAAGAGAGTTTCCGACTCCGCCTCGCCTCGTCCCCCGCGCGGCAGCGAGACTCCGGACCTGTAGCCACCCTCTCTGTATCTACCACAAGCAGCAGGTTCCTGAGATAACCACGAGTGATTCATACAAAACTTGACCATAGATTCCTCATCAGTCTTCCACAGCCAACCGACCCAACTGAAGGTATTAAGTAAAAACTACTGTTCAAAGTTAACCTCTTGATGACAACCGCTCACAGTACCGACCCTGGAGACTGCCCCGTGGCAATCCGGCATGTTTGCTGCCCCGCCACAACAGCCTCTTTACCAGAAAGCTGAGAGGAAGACCACAACACACTACATCCTTGATCCCACACCATTTGTAAGATTAGACGAGCTACGACGAGAGCGTTCGGTGTCTCCCATGCAATGTATGTATAATGTATATTAATCCAAGGGAAGTAATAACTGTCAAATGTAACATTATAAAGCACTGGGTTGTAGTGTTTGTAAACTCTCAGTGAGTTTGAGAACAGTTTTATCTTCGGCAGCAAAGTGCTCTTTGGAATGCTTCACAAAATGACTAAAAGGACCGTCACGCTCAGAGCCTCAAAACCTTCACCACTCGATGTTCAGGAGACAAAGGGTGATGGTGCAACTTGGCTGGACCAGAACGAACACTACAACCCGGCATGATAAAGCCCCCATACTCTACCTCGCACACATTTTGCCGAACGAAGCAAGTAGCTGGTGAGGGACGGCCTGCGGCGCCCCGCCCTACCCCGGCGACCCGTGAAGGGGCGTCGGGGGGAGGCGAGGGTGGCGCAGGTCTTCCTCATCAATGCAGCAAGATGATAATGATGGGAAACTGGCGAGGCCGAACCGCGAGTCGCCTCCCCGCACCTGAGGGAGCCCGAGGGGGTGGGAGAACACCTGCCGCCGCCCCGGGCCGCCCGTCGACGGTGCGGCGGGGGACGAGAGGCTCAGTGTGGCCAGTTTGTCTTCATTTAATTGTATGTGTAAGTGTGTTTGTATGTTTGTAATTTTCCTGCGTCTATCACACAGTTCCTTCCAGCTACGACTGGCCTTGTACCAGAGGGTCGTGTCTGTTGCGGAACGACTCGCTAATTTAATTGTTGTCCCTTGTAGACCACATTGATATCAGTCTGACAACACCGGGTGACACCTCAACTTTTTTCTGATAGGTAGATATAACAGCACAGTGTCCGAAGCTGCCGAAATCCCTGTGTTATCAGCCCTCACAGAGATGGCCCGAATCCCGGCCCTGCCCCCCGACTCACCGGTGTCCGTTGTAGTTTGCTTTGTCATATCACTTGTGTGCGGTTCAGAACCGTCGTGTGGATTGTTTGGTGCTTGAGAACTATGACGTAAGGAATCCATAAATGACGCAGCTTGGAGACGAATGCTTTCGGCAGCCTCGGACACGGTGAGCTCAGCATCAGCAGTGATCGGTCAGCTCCGGTGGTCCTGCCAGGCTGAGGTGCGCGCCGCAGGTCCGCGGGCTGGCCAGGCACAGGGCACCACTATCTCAGTAAGACACACTTATTAGTTCATTCATTTCTGTTTTGTTGGAATAGCAACCAGTTATCATGTTTGTTATGCCGCGCCGGCACTAAGAGTACTGTGGTAACCTTTCAGTTCCCTGTTAGAACAACTTTTGTGTTGGGTCGATCATTATTTTCCCAGACTGATGTTGACCACTACTATATCATGAAACGGTTCCTCGCTTTTATTTGGAAATTATTTATATAACTGAAATGAATCGCAAAGTTCCTATTTGAATGTGAATATTTGAAATACTATTAGTACTGATATAATAATAGTAATAATAACTGCTCGTACAGCTAGGACGCCTGGATCTCGCAATGGTGGTGACTGTCTTGATATTACCGTGTATGTGAGTGTTCCTTATATTTTTACATTAATAATAATTGTTGTAATCATTTTATGGACCACATCGGTATGACCCTGTCCACTCTAGGTGATGATGGTGTTACTGAACTTCGGTATTTATCTGGCCTCTCTTTTGTACATAGTGGTGTGGGCGCCCGCCGCCCCGCCGTGTTACGTTGTACATTATCATTATAATTATTATTATAATTATTATTTTCATGAACACGAGTTTATAAGCTAAGTCTTAAATGTCTGTTGTGCTTATTGTACAGCCTACCAAGCCTACCCGGTCAAAGAGGCCTTTTATGTTGTATATTAATTTTGTTTCCTCTGTCACTTTGATTCTTCCTTTGTATATTTCTTCATATATCATTTAGTTGAAGAGAGGCAGTTGTGTTTTGTTGTATATTATTGAGTTAGAGCCGTTCTGATTATTTCCTGTACGTATGTGGGAAATTAGTGATAATAAATCTCAGAAATGAAATAAAAAAGTCTTTTATGAATCTTCTGGTAAGCTAAGTGAGGGCGGGCGGGCGGGCGGTGAGCCCCGCCGCCCGCCCGGCACATTATGTTTGGTTCCTTTATTCTTATTTGCTACACTCCCTTCTTTCAAGTCAGATGGTTTAGTTCTCTCAAAATTGAGTTACGTGAAGGCTGAAAGCGTTGCTCGGTAGCCAGGCTGACGACACACCTCGGAGCTCCAGGAGTCCACAGGGTCACGGGGGCTTGGCGCATGGGGAGACGTGAAGCGCGTGCACCGCTTTGTTTAATATATATATATATATATATATATATATATATATATATATATATATATATATATATATATATATATATATATATATATATATATATATAACACACACACACACACACACACACACACACATAACCAGCCCAGAGGGGCGTGCCGCCAAAGCTCAGCAACTAAACTTCGATGCGGCTTCAGGTCTCTCTGTGCCAAGTCTTGCCCGTGCCCGCACATAAGGAACGGTACAACATCACATTCCTCTACAAAGAACAAGAGGATACCAAACATACATGGTCCCAGGCAGAAACCCAAACCAGCTAATTTAATCATGATACTTTCGAATCCTCGAATACTCAGCGATACCCAGCCGCACGAGCCTGTCTAGCGCCTCCCCGACACCCAGCCACCGGGGCGGAGGCGGCGCGGCAACACTGGGCAGAAGCAGTACCGCGCTGCCCTGTCAGGTGGTCACGTGTGCCCGGGAGGAGCTTGACAGACACGTGCTGCCTCACGTCAGAGTACAGCCAGGCCTTGTGAGAGAACTCTTGAAACTTTGTTATAAAGAAAAAAATATATTCACCCCACAGCATCATCAGCCTGACCCTTTGCTCACTGTTCGGTGTTGTTCATGCATCCTCCCCGCCCATCCCCCCACCCCCCTTCACTTTGAATGATTGCCTGGACTATACCATTATCTGAAGCCTCCATTTCCCTGAACGTATCCATGTCCCCCTGGCTAGACGTTAGTGGAGCGGAGAGTAGATGTCCTAAGTGTTGTGCATGAGTAGTCAATGTTCGTACGTGTCCTTGGTGTCCGTGTTAGCTGTGATGGTCCTTGGTGGTGCCTGCCTGCCTGCCCCTCCCCCCACCTGTCCAGCTGTTGCCAGGCTCAGAGGTAAGTGACTTTTTTGTCAGTTTTTTTTCTGATTCAGACTCGTGTCGCTGCTTACAAGGAGCTCCAAGTGATGTACGCATATTACCCGAACATGAGAGAGAGAGAGAGGGAAGGTATAACTACTCTAAACGGAAACGAAACCGTCCGAACTCCGAATCGAAGCTTCATCACCTGCGAGCAATACATTATCCCGTAACTGACGAAAATAAACGAAAACTCCGCCGTCTTTTACTGAGCCAAATTCATGAACGTGTAATTTCCTGAGATTCGCTCGCGTGGTTCTCAACATAAACAAGCGGCGACTCCAGTAATAGGAGTAACTTTTAAAACGTCTAAGATTAAGCCAGCCAGACAAACAGAGCCATAAGGAAGGAGAGGGAAAATTGCTTGTCCTCATCTCCCTCCCCGTGCCCCGCTCACACAGAGTAATTGAGAGCTGGAATATTTCGCGCACAAAACTGAAGGGAGCGGAGGAGGCAGCGAGATCCACTAATGAGATAAAATTCAAGCCCAGCAGCGCGAGCGTCTTCTGTCTACTGCAGGGACCTCGCCCAATCTTCCCCGGGAGCTCCTCTGGCAGTCCCACGGCTAAATAGTGTGAAATCTCCCTCATTCCCCGCCCTTATTTTTCCCTCCTCTTCGTCCTCCTCCCCATTCCGTCCTAGTCTTATCGTCCTCCTCGTCTTCGCTCCTGCGCTCGTCTCCTCTAGACCCCGAGAGCGAGGTTGGTATTAAAGAAATCTGATTGTAAATGAAATTGGTCGAGACACATCTGTACGCATTACTAAAACATGGAAAGTAATCTTGTTTCAACGGAGGCGTAACTCAATCTGCACTCGGCTTCAGACCTGGACACGGGGGAGGAAATTGCTGCCCGAGATCTGTTGCTGCTGTTTCTGCTTCTGCTCTTGAGGAAATGTATTGGTTACTTCCCCTTGCCTGAGGTTAACATTGGCCACTTAAATGCGTCCAGACCGGGTGGTGTCGCGAGGCTCCGGCTAGGAAGAAGAGGGAGGGAGGAAGACAAAGGGTTCATGCTGTTTATTATATTTAGTTCAGATGTTTGCTCACGATGTTACTGTACCATCAGGGCCTCGAGGATACACTATATAGTTCCTCATCTTGGACTTCGAAGTGACGCGACGAAGCAGCTCTGTCTCTGTCTGTCGTCTGTCTGTGTGTCTGTGAGCTCGACTGAGTGAGTGGGAGGAGCTTAATGTGTGACGTCAGAGCAGAGGGCCACGGGTTGGGGAAGGGAAGGGGAGGAGGAAGGGGGGGAAGGGGGTACTTCATCAGGGTGGGGAGCTTGAGGGGGGGTGAGGGAGGGTTGGTGGTGGTAGTGGTGATGGTGGTGTGTGCGTCGTGCTGTTGTCATTATTGCTGGTGTTGTTCGTGGTGGTGATGGTTGTGGTGATGGTGGTGATGGTGGCGGCGGGGGTCAGGGAGGGAGGGGGGGGTGTAGGGAAAGCTCAACAGTGGCCTCCCTCTCCGCCGGGTTAATTAACGGCTGGTGACATCGAAAATTAATCTCTTAGTGTCATTTCCGGTCCTGCTCTCTACCCACCGTAACGAATGCGCTCTAGCACACACACACACACACACACACACACACACACACAGTTGAATGAAGGCGTCCACTGCTTTTGTCGCTAACGGGCTCCCTCCATTCCCTTTTTTTCCGACGCTGTATCTTCCCGTTTTCTCCTCATTTTCCCTACCGTCTGGCACTGCTATAGAGGGAAGGGTAGACGCGTTACTTTCTCTCTCTCTCTCTCTCTCTCTCTCTCTCTCTCTCTCTCTCTCTCTCTCTCTCTCTCTCTCTCTCTCTCTCTCTCTCTCTCTCTCTCTCTCTCTCTCTCTCAATCCTTATCTTCCCTTGTCCCTCCCTCCCGCTGCTCTCTCTTTCTCCTCACGTTCTCTTCCTTTTAAATAGCACAGTGGTGAGGTTTTGCTTGAGAATACTGAATAAGTAATGTAATACATACACGTATTATTACCCTTACCGAGCCGGACAGCGCGCGCCGCGGTTCACAAGGTTTCGTCGAGAAGTCTTCGCTAGCAGCTCGCCCCGCCCCCGCTGCTCCGGCCTATCCGAACGAAACTTAAAAAGAAACTACGATACCTTGTGCATATTCAACGATTACTAGGCGCACGGTTCCCGGAAAACCAGGTTAGTGGCCGACAGGTAAAAAATTTTAATCCCCCAAAAGTCGACTGATATTCTTTCCTCCATCAGATACGTCCGATAATATTTGCGACGGAAATTAAGTAACGCCCAGGTGTGGAGGACTAATGAGTGACTCCCGCCCCGGCCCCGGCAACGTGCACGCCATAGTGTTAGGTAGTGGTGACCCGCCCCTCTATACCCTTACCCGCTCCCTCCCTCCGCCGCCTTCCCCTTCTCGCTTCCCTCCCCTATAGTTGGTGATCCCCCTTTCCTTCCTTCTCCTCCTCCTCTTCTTCCCATCTTATCTCTCCATTACCTATCCTCTCCCCTTCCCCCTCCTACTGTATCACCCTTCACCCACCCATTCCTTTCCGCTAATTCTCCCATCCCTCCTCCTTCTGCTTCCCCTTCCCCTCACCATTCCCTCACCATCCTCTTTACTCTTAGTCCCCTCCTTCTTACCGTCTTACCTACCCTTCTCCCATTTCTTCTATTTCTCCTTTCCCTTCCCCTCAGACACCCCCTCCTCTCTCTCCGGGCGGCGGGAGATGGCACCCAGATAGCGTCACACACACACACACACACACACACACACACACACACACACACTGGGTTCACCCGCCGATGCCGAAGTGAGTGACGCCTCGGAGAGCTAACGCTAAGTATTAATTTGGAAACGCGTGTCTGACTGCCTCTGTCTGTTCCGCCGCCAGTAAACATGTCCGAGTTTCATCCCCCCCCCCCCCCCTTCTCTCTCTCTCTCTTTCTCTCTCTCTATTTTTTTTTTCCTTCGTTTCCTTTACCCGTTTGATGCCCAGGAATTCATGTGTGTGTGTGTGTGTGTGTGTTAAGGAATAGTACACAAATATTTTAACTACTACTACTACTATCCCCTCCCCATTACTCTTACTACTGCAACTACCACCCCGACCATCACCATCACCACCACCATCATCACCACTACTACTGCCATCACCGCCGCCAGTACCCTCACACCAGCGCGTCATGTAGCCCCGCAGCCTGTTATCCACGCCCAGGGAATTCGTAGCAGCGCTCTGGCGTAGTCAAAGCCGCAAGTTAGGAGTTAGTGGCATGTTTAGTGTGTGTGCCTTCGTGACGCGCCTTTCCAGGAAAACGATAATAATCCTTCTTTGCAAAACGCCCTGCCCGTTATCATAATTACCGGCATTACGTTAGGTAAACACACACACACACACACACACACACACACACACACACACACACACACACACACACAAAGAATAATACGCTGGCAAAATTACACACAGAGGTGAAGCGTGTTCGCCTACACTGCAGACTTTCGTTATTTTCCACTTTATTCCTCAATCAAGGGCGAGGAGAGAGGAAGGAAGGGCGATGAGGCCATCCATTTAATATCAAGATCTTCCTCCGGGGTCCAAGATGCTAAGGCCCCCCAAGGCTCCCTCTCAGACGCACTTCACGGCTACAAAACACCGAGGCCGAGGAGGGAAAAAATTATCCCCTCCACGGTGGCCTATTTGCCTAAAACAGTCTGGAGTAGGAACCTTTCTCTCCATGCGGCCGTGTTTAACGTAGACAAACCCTACACACACTACTGCCGCTGCTGCCTCTGCGTTTTCGATGTACGGTGACTCGCTCTTGGTCTTGCCCGAGCGGAGAAAAGTAATAAAACGGCGGCAAGTGAAGGGAGTCTCGGCCACCTTGATTATTAGAGGAGCTTTGGGCCGCGAAGCAAATTTTACGTTGAAAGGAAGGATAGGTGGCTCTGTTTACAGGAGGAAGAGGAGGAAGAGGAAGAGGAGGAGGAAGGGAAGAAGGTACGCCCTGAAAAGAACCTGCGCGCCCTCATACGGTCACCCAGAGACTCCTACTCCTCCTCTTCATCTTCTTCTTCTTCTTCTTCTTCCTCCTCCTCCTCCTCCTCCTCCCGCCACACGCCAAACACTCGCTAATATGAACGTCTGTTGGGTGAATCTCGGCCTCTCGCAGCTTATCAATCAGTCGGGCTCGGCGGGGGCGGTCAAGGACGGTCTGAAGGAGCGGAGGAGCAAACATGACGAGTGTGGATTGACTCAAATGGATCAATACTTTTTAATTTCTTTCTAATTACGGATTCTGTCGATTGGATAGTCCCTGGGCATTATATTCGTGTTTTTTTTTATGCCGCCTTAAGTTGATGTTAATGTAGCGTTCATGTTATCACGTATGTACTGGGCGATCTTTTACTTGCTACTTTTATTTCCTTCTGGTTACTTGCTCCGCCTCCTTACCCCTCTCTCCCTCCTCCTCCCCCTTGTCTTGCTGTACCCTCGGTGGAGTACGGGCGGAGTCTATTTTCAATTAGTCATCGAGGCGTTTCATTGCGTGCGTACACAAGAGAAGTTGAAATTACTTTGAGCTACTTCCAGATGTAACAAGAAGAAGCGTTCATTCGTCGTGGCGGGGTCCGTTATTTACAGTCGCTCTCGGGGAAGGCGACCTGGAAATAAGAGCGAAAAAGTCAGTGTTTGGCGAGGCCTCGGAAGCTGGTCGGCAGATGTATTCAGGTCCACTCCGGTCATTCATAAGTACACACGGACGGCTACTCGGCGGACTTTCCCGGCCGGATGAATTCATACTAATCTGGCCCGCCCATGAAACTTTTATAGCTTCTTTTTGATCCGCTTGGCATCTTTGATCAAGTTAATTTGCATAGTGGTCAGTGTGTGCAGGGAGGGGAAGGAACGGCGGAGGAGGGGGAGGATGAAGGGGAAGGGGAGGGGATAACCAGAGGGAACAGTGCTAATATACATGTTCTAAACTGGGGATTAGTCTCGATGGGGGATTTTCGGTTCCTTCCCCAGCTGGTTTGTTGTTTCCGCGGAGCCATTTCCTCCTCGGCCGCGGCACGCTGGAGGGTTGATGCCCCGAGTTACCCGCGGCCTCGAGGCGCCGGGCCGCAGGATATTTCTTTGGATCAACTTTGATGAGGAAAAGTAGGGTTGTATTTTCTTCGTTTAGCCGACCACCACCACCTTATTATTCCCGTTTCAGCGTTTTACTTGAATCGATACGTTATAATAATCTAATCAGCCTAACCTCCCCTATGGAACCTTTTTTCCCACAACATTTTTTACGTGTAAGTTTGGAAAGTTTCGTTTAGTCGGCGCAACATCTGTGGTCACATGCCGGAGAGAGACAGAAGGGGAAGGAATTATAGGAGAAGAGAACAGATCCCAGGAGACGGGACACAACCCCCGATTAATACCCGGTACCCATTCACTGCTGGGTGGACAGGGGCGTAGGGTATCGGAAAAGCCGCCCAAATTTTTCCACTCATTTTTTACGTGTCTAGCAGTGAAGTTTGCCAGATAAAAATGGTGAGTAGGCTACAGGAAAAAATGATGAAGGTCTGTAAAGCTTGAATAACTTAGCGAGGCGTGAAAGTAATAGCCAGCGTTAGGAATGTCGAGGCGTCGTACTGAAGCATAACACTGGCCCTGAAGGAGGCGTTGTCGGGGCCGCGCGGGTCCCCAGAAGGAGGCTCCGTGTAATAGAATATACATAAGGCCGCTGTGCGAGGTGGCGTGGCGCGGCTGCCATTCAGGTCACGACACGAGTCCAGTCCACATGCCTACCACCACCACCACTACCACCAGTCCACATGCCTTCCACCACCACCACCACTACCACCAGTCCACATGCCTACCACCAGTCCACATGCCTTCCACCAGTCCACATGCCTACCACCATCATCACTACCACCAGTCCACATACCTACCACCACCACCACTACCACCAGTCCACATACCTACCACCACCACCACTACCACCAGTCCACATGCCTTCCACCACCACCACTACCACCAGTCCACATGCCTTCCACCACCACCACCACCAGTCCACATGCCTTCCACCACCACCACCACTACCACCAGTCCACATACCTACCACCACCACCACCACTACCACCAGTCCACATACCTACCACCACCACCACTACCACCAGTCCACATGCCTTCCACCACCACCAGTCCACATACCTACCACCACCACCACCACTACCAGTCCACCACCATCACCAGTACACCATCACCATCACCACCAGTTCACCACCACCACCACCACCACGGTCACTGTCACTACCGCCGGTCCCTCGCCATCATCACCAGCTCACCATCACGGCTACTATTACCACAACCATCGTCACCACTACTTCATACATCATCACCATCACTACATCACTACCACCACTATTACCACTATCACTGCCACATTCATCACTACCTCTACAGACACTTCCACTACCACCATCATCACCACTACCACACACAGCACCACCACCAAGGTCACTATTATCACCAGCGCCACTACCATCATAACCATCATCACCATTATCGACCATCACTACTACAGCGACCAGTGACCTCTCCACCACCACCACTACTACTACTACTACTACTACTACTACTCCAAAGACCCTTCCCATGTCCTCACTAACCGTTTCCCTATTGTCTCACCAACACCGGAGAGTAGTTCAGCATGCTCTCTAAAGACAGATCCTCTCTTTATCCACACCACACTACATTCACATAACATATACACCTTTTTCCAAAATTCAAAATTCAAAATGGCTCAATTAAGCAATGCCTCAGGTCCCCGCCTCAGGAGGACTCCCCTTCTGGCTGCCGACCCGAGAGGTGTCTTGATAACTCCTCGAACCTCTTTCTTCTCAATTTCTGCAACATTCGCGGTCTTCGCTCTAATTTTCATTCTGTGGAACATCATCTCTCCTCCTCTAAACCTCACCTTCTCTTCCTTACCGAAACACAGGTTTCTGAGGCTACTGACAGCAATCTCTACTCTGTTCCCTCCTACTATCTCTATCCTAAATTTCAATCCAAAGCTGGATGTTGCGCCTACGTGCGCAACGACATCACTGCTCTCGTGCCCACGACCTTGACTCTTCTGAATTTTCCACCATCTGGTTAAGACTTCACTGTCATTCTATTACTAAATACATCTGTGCTGTTTATCTCTCACCTAACTCTACCAACTATGTAAAATTCTTTGACTATTTGAATTCTAAAGTGGAGCACATCTTCTCTTGACCTCCTTCGCTGAAATCTCCATCCTAGGAGATTTCAATGTTCCTACCAGCTTTGGCTTTCATCCTCTTTCACTGACCATCCTGGTGAACAAGCCTACAACTTTGCTATCCTCAACGACCTAGAGCAGTTGGTCCAGCACCCTACACGTATTCCTGACCGTCTTGGAGATCGGCCCAACATTCTAGACCTCTTCCTTACCTCAAACCCTTCTGCTTATTCTGTCAAACTGTTCTCTCCGTTGGGCTCCTCCGATCACAATCTTATTTCTGCATCCTGTCCTATCGCTCCTGTACATCCTCTGGACCCACCGAAGAGGCGATGCTTCTGGCATTTGGCTTCAGCTCGGTGGGACGACCTCAGGATGTACTTTTCCATTCCCGTGGAATGATTATTGCTTCCGGGATAGAGACCCCTCTGTGTGTGCTCAGCGCATCACAGAGGTGATTGTCTCTGGAATGGAGGCATACATTCCTCGTTCTTTCTCTACTCCTCACGCTAAAAAGCCTTGGTTTAATCACGCTTGTTCTCGTGCTGTCAATGATAGAGGTAGCTCACAAAAGATACCAGAGCCTTCAAACTAATGCTAATTATGAACTTTACATTTCTGCCCGAAATCGTGCCAAATCTATTCTCCGACTAACCAAAAATTCTTTCATTAATAGAAAATGTCAAAACCTTGCTTTCTCTAACTCTTCCCGTGACTTCTGGCATCTAGCCACAAACATCTCCTCCAACTTCACTTCTTCATCTTTCCCTCCACTCCTCAGTCCTGAGCAACACTGCCGTCTCATCTATCTCTAAGGCTGAACTCTTCTCTCAAACTTTTCTAAAACTCCACTCTGGACGATTCTGGGCATATTCCTCCTACTCATCCCCCTCTGACTCCTTTATGCCTGTTATAAAATTCTTCAAAATGATGTTTTCTATGCCTCTCTGGCCTCAATCCTCAGAAGGCTTATGGACCTGATGGAGTGCCTCCTATTGTCCTTAAAAACTGTGCCTCCGTGCTGTCACCCTGCCTGGTCAAACTCTTTCGCCTCTGCCTGTCAACATCTACCTTTCCTTCTTGCTGGAAGTATGCCTTCACACAACCTGTACCTAAGAAGGGTGACCGCTCCAATCCCTCAAACTACCGTCCTATTGCTTTACTTTCTTGTCTATCTAAAGCTTTTGAATCAATCCTTAACCGTAAGATTCAAATGCACCTTTCCACCTGACCTTCTATCTGATCGCCAGTATGGGTTCCGCAAGGGCGTTCTACTGGTGATCTCCTAGCCTTCTTAACTGACTCTTGGTCATCCTCTCTTAGCCGTTTCGGTGAAACTTTTGCTATTGCGCTGGACATATCAAAAGCTTTTGATAGGGTCTGGCACAAATCTTTGCTTTCTAAACTACCCTCCTACAGTTTCTATCCTTCTCTGTACCTTTATCTCCAGTTTCCTTTCTGACCGTTCTATTTCTGCCGTGGTAGACGGTCACTGTTCTTCCTAAATCTATTAACAGTGGTGTCCCACAGGGTTCTGTCCTATCTCCCTCTTTTCTGTTGTTCATTGATGATCTTCTTTCCAAAACGAACCGTCCTATCCATTCCTACGCTGATGATTCCACTCTGCATTATTCAACTTCTTTTAATAGAAGACCCACCCTTCAGGAACTTAACGACTCAAGGCTGGAGGCTGCAGAAACAGCCTCAGACCTTACTATTATTTCGATTGGGGCAAGAAGAACCTGGTGTCCTTCAACGCCTCAAAACACAGTTTCTCCACCTATCCACTCGACACAATCTTCCAAACAACTATCCCTATTCTTTGACAACACCCAGCTATCACCTTTCTCAACACTAAACATCCTCGGTCTATCCTTAACTCAAAATCTCAACTGGAAACTTCATATCTCATCTCTTACTAAATCAGCTTCCTCGAGGCTGGGCGTTCTGTACCGTCTCCCAGTTCTTCTCCCCTGCACAGTTGCTGTCCATATACAGGGCCTTGTCCGCCCTCGTATGGAGTATGCATCTCATGTGGGGGCTCCCTCACACAGCTCTTCTGGACAGAGTGGAGGCAAAGGCTCTTCGTCTCATCAGCTCTCCTCCTCATACTGATAGTCTTCTACCTCTTAAATTCCGCCGCAGTGTTGCCTCTCTTTCTATCTTCTATCGATATTTCCACGCTGACTGCTCTTCTGAACTTGCTAACTGCATGCCTCCCCTGCTGCACTCGACTTTCTACTCATGCTCATCCCTATACTGTCCAAACCCCTTATGCAAGAGTTAACCAGCATCTTCACTCTTTCATCCCTCACGCTGGTAAACTCTGGAACAATCTTCCTTCATCTGTATTTCCTCCTGCCTACGACTTGAACTCTTTCAAGAGGAGGGTATCAGGACACCTCTCCTCCCGAAACTGACTTATCTTTCGGCCACCTCTTTGGATTCTTTTTTAGCAGTAGCGGGCTTTTTTTTTTTATTAATGTTTACTTTTTTGTGCCCTTGAGCTGTCTCCTTTGCTGTAAAAAAAAAAAAAAAAAAAAAAAAAAAAATAATGTCTTCCGCCACCATGACAAACAAACATACCATCACACAGTTCCGAGTACCTGTTGGTGTGTGGCAAAAAAAGGAATAATAAAGAGAATAAAATGCAAGCGAACTACCTGAGTCGCGTCTAGTCAAGGTGCTCCGAAAAAAGTCTATCGCAGGTGATTTTACTTATAAAAAGACTTCTTTCACGGCAGCTCGGACGCCTCACCTGTCTGGCTGGACGCGTCGCCGCCACACCTGGGTAACGGGGCGGCGGGGCGCGGGCTCAGGTTGCAGCACTGAAAGGAAAAGTGTCTCTCGAGGGCACGGAGCAGTTTAAGGGGTGTGGAAGCCTTCGTTTGGGTGTTTTAAGACGCCGGTTCGTTGAGATGGGTTAAGTTGCGTGACTGCGTGGTGGAAATATGTGATGAATTATTGTAAAGGGGAAGATTTATTTGGAAGCGAAGAAACTTGTAACAAAGGTTTTTTAATACGAATATCTCCATGATTCTTTATTTTAGACTAACAATTTTGCTTTAGAATTCTTTTTGATAACTGCGGAGTAAAAGACAATGTGAAGATGTTTCTGAAAATCGTACGTTTAACCATGTGAAAGACTACGCTTTGCTACATTAACATTAGGAATCCTTTTTTTTTACCTTACCTTTTTTTATGCCCCTGAACTGACTCCTCTGCTGTTAAAAAAAAAATCATGCTTGAAAAATATTTGAAGCTAGCGTTATAAGTTGACAAGAAAATTAGGTGAAACATTATATCAAAACAGAACCCTCTAAATGCCTTTATTGCTGCACAGGAAATCATGCTGAGCACACTGTGTGGAAGGTTCGTGACTCGTTTAGTGACGCTCGCAACACAATAAATGTAACGGCGATATTATTTCGGTCATTTCCAGCAATCTGCGGCAAACAACGCGGCTCGTACGTCAAAGATTCTGATTAATGCGTCACTCTTGTGTCCACTAAGGCAACGAATTGTAACTTTGAGCAGAGAAAATCCTAATGTTCTGGCTACGCTGAAAGAAAAAAGAAAGGCAGAACACGGCGATGAGAAAAAGAACGAGAAAAAGAGGAAATACAATCTCGATTTAAGTCAGGAAAATCCAGCTCTCAATGCCACAAATGGTTCCAGAGTTCATCAGGTTTCCTAATGAGGTTTTGACGTTGCACCATCGGATAGGTACCCCCCCCCCTCCCCCTCACCACCAGCACCACCACCGTCACTATCACCGCTCTTACTGTCACTAATACGACTATCACTACCACTTTCATCATTATCACTATAAAAATAAAATAGAATCATCACCATTCCCACCATCACCACCCATGACTAACATACAACCACCACCACCACCACCACCAGCACCGCTAACATACCATTACCACCGCCAGTAACAATATCTTCACCACCAGCTCACCACCACCACCAGCATACCGCTATCACCACCACCACCATCACAACATCCATTCCCATGTTCATAATCATTATTAACAACAGTAGTCCAGTCACCCATCACATCATAAGTAATTCACCGCATCACTTAACAAATAAACAAATGTCTTGAACATTAAAATGACATGTTCCGATATACTGAAAATCACATGAAAAAAAAATAATGATGTAGCTGGTATGTGTTTTAGATAGTTTTTTCAAGCTCACCCAACAAACACAAACAAACGAAAAAAAAAACTATGGGAGAACAAACACTAAAGAACATCACGCAAGCCCCCAAAACAAACATCACACAAACATCGGGAAGAAACAAACACCACAATTTTTTTTTTTACAGAAAAGGAAAGTTCAAGGGCGTGAAAAAAAAAGAAAACTATTATGAAAAAGCCCGCTACTTACTGCTCCTGAACAGAGTACAGAGGAGTGGCCACAAAGAGAGGTTAATTTCGGGAGGAGATAAACACAAAATGGGGTAAACAGCTAACTAAACACACAAACAGGCAAAGGACACACACAAACACGAGTAAACAAGACGTGGTTATATAAATCAAGTATTATATTAGAACCTTGAGGACTAAGAAGAGAAGAGAGAAAGAGAGGGAGGCTTCGTGGTATAAAAGAAGAAGAAGAGGAGGAGGAGTAAGAGGGGGAAGGGGACGGGTGGATGGGTGGGCCAGCTGGTAGAGGGAGGGGGGGGGGGGTCGACCAGCTGGCGGGCCGAGTGAGAAAAATGGCATCTTTGGACTGATGGCTAGCCCTCATTAAACCCACAGCCCGTCAGTTTAAATAATGGGTCCCCATGAAAACGGCCCAGCGGGGGTAAGACTCGGGGGGCACGGTGGAGGAGGAGGAGGAGGAGGCGAGGGGGAGATGATATATGTCCGGGGGGATGAGCAAGGAGCGAGAAAGGGAGGAGGAGGAGGGGAAGAAGATGAGATGGTGGAGGAAAAGAAGGAGAAAGAGACGGAGGAGGAGGAGGAGGAGGAGGAGGGAGGCAAAGGAAGTCACTCCGGGAGAGATTTGGTTATGTGGATCCTAATGGGGAAGATTAGGAGGAGATAGGAGTGTAGGGAGGCGGAGGAGGAGGGCGGGGAGGAGAGAGGGGGAGGAGCAGAGGAGGGAGGAGAAAATGGGAAGATGAGCTGTAATGGAAAAAGTGAAACGAGTAAAAAATGATAATCACTGAACAAATGGGAAACGAAGTAAAATAATGAACGAATGAATATATATAAATCTGAATGAGTAGAATAGCGAGAATTATTAACATATTTCACACAAAGAAATGCTCTGTTGAAATAAATGACTCGGATGAAATGGAGTGCGAGTGTTGCATAATGGCGGTGCGGGGGTGGGGGCATTGCATAACAGACTTACTCGAAAGAATACTATGAACACGTAAGCTTAAGACTTGAATAAACAGTAAACAGGCCGCAGGCAGACGCTAAACACCAGTGATAGACATTCCCCAGCACAGGAATAATAACCCCTTAACAAGAACGAAGGCGAAGCGAGGGAGGTGAGGACTGACAGCATGACGATTGAACAAAAGGTAAACAGACTTACAGCCATGACAGACAGCGCACCAGCCCGCCAGCTAAGGGTATTAGCCTCCCACTCACTCCCTCTACTCCACCCTCGCTCCCTCCTCCCCTCCATCCGTCCCACACTGAAGCGATACCTGAATTGCGTTCTCAAGGTTCAAGTATTTGATTTTCCATCAATTGCTCTCCATTAAAATCTGGGAGGTCACGTCTGTGGTGAGTGTGGGTGCGTGCCGCGCCAAGTGTGTGTGTGTGTGTGTGTGTGTGTGTGTGTGTGTTTAATCACATGTGACCTCTTTTTTTTTCGTGCCGCGTTTCACCTGGCTTATATTTCCTTTTGTACAGCGGAGAAAGCCACTATCAAATTTGAACTGCGGCATGAGAATTGCAGTGGGGATGACGTGGTGTTCTCATCTTTAAGTCACACCGAAACGTGATATGCTTTGAATTTCCTGATACTTCCTCGCTTTCTTTTCTGTTTGGGCGAGCCTCGCGTGAGTCTATCCTACCACTTGTTCTTCCTCTTAAAAGTTTTCTTAATTTCCTCGCTTCTTGCCTCACTGTTCCCTCCAAACCTCCGAGAGCCCTCCTTCACTTCTCCAACCTCTCCCCGGCTTCTTTTCCTATCTCTTCGATCCCTCCTCCCTGTCCCTCCCTACTCCACTCTATCCCTCACGCTCTGCTCGCTTCTCTTCCTCCTCCCCTCCCTCCCTCCTGCTCCTTCTGCTCCTCCTCCCTCCTTCACTCACTGGTCTCCCCCAACTCCGGACTTCATTAACTTTTTTCGCCAGTTTCCATCAACCAATAACGTTTATCTCTCTCCTCACTTCGTACAGCGCTCCTCCTGCGTCTCCTCTTTCCCTCCTCTTTCGCCACCTCTCCACCTTCTCTAGTCTTCTCTTTTATTTTCCTCTCCTCTTCTTTCTCCACCTACTACTTGTTTCCTCTTTCATTTTATACTCTTCTTCTTTTCCTCTATACTTCCTCTTTTTTCTCCTCTTTCCCTTTTCTTTCTCTACTTTCTCGTACACTCTTTCATTCTACTCTTTTCCTTTTCCTTTATACTTTCTCTTTTTCTCCTCTTTCCCTTTTCTTTCTCTGCTTTCTCGTATACTCTTTCATTCTACTCTCCTTTTCCTCTATACCTTTTCTTTTTATCCTCTTTCCCTTTTCTTTCTCTACTTTCTCGTATACTCTTTCATTCTACTCTTCTTCTTTTCCTCTACACTTTCTCTTTTTCTCCTCTTTCCCTTTTCTTTCTCTGCTTTCTCGTATTATCTTCCGTTTTACTCTTCCTCTTTTCCTCTGATCTTCTTCCCCCGTTTCTACTCTTTCACTCCTCTCTCTTTCCTCGGTGTATCGCTTTCATTTCTATACCTATATTTGTTCTCTATCAATTGTATTTATCTCCGTTCATATTGCTCTTCCTTTTCCCAGCTTTTTCCCTCCTAAACCGTCACGCTTGTCTTTACTCAGTTCAGGTTAATATTCTACTGGGCACTTATCCATTGTTATCCATCACCCTCCTCCTCCCTACTCACCATGTGTTCCATAGTGAAGAGTTGTCACGTTCCTCCTTGTTGGGACTTTGCTTCTGCCTAATTTTCGGCTTCTTGTCACCACGAGTAAGATCAGTCAACTTGTCTCTCGTCCTCCGCTTCCTTCCGCCACCATCCACCTTCCTACTCCCCCTCTCTGTCTAATGTCATGTCTCAGTCGCTTATACCCTTCCGACGACGCCTCCCCTTCCCGATACCTTCTTTTCCCCCTTCCCGACGCCTTTCCTTCCCCCTTCCCGACGCCTTTCCTTCCCCCTTTCCGACGCCTTTCCTTCCCCCTTTCCGACGCCTTTCCTTCCCCCTTCCCGATGCCTCCCCTTCCCCCTTCCCGACGCCTTTCCTTCCCCCTTCCCGATGCCTCCTCCTCCCCCTTCCCGACGCCTTTCCTTCCCCCTTCCCGATGCCTCCTCCTCCCCCTTCCCGACGCCTCCCCTTCCCCCTTCCCGACGCCTCCCCTTCCCCCTTCCCGACGCCTCCTCTTCTCCCTTCCTGATGCCACGCCAGTTTCCACCAGTCTCATCCCGTTTTCATTACATCATTTGCGAGGTGGCTGCCAGCTCGCTCGTTAGCACCCACGTTTTAAATAAGGAGGAGACTGTTTTATGGTATGTTCAAGTATGTATTGTTTGGAAGAATGACAAAGGTGGTAAAATGCACCGTTGCCATATTATCGTACTCAGGAGACTCTTATTTACCGGTTTCCGAGCCATAACTATTGACAAAAAACACCAATAATTAACCATTTTAACGATAACTTTGTATTAAGGCAATTACTGGGGTCAAGGAGGCAGTTTTGGGGTCATACATCGGCAAACATACGAGGCTGAGTACGACAATCTGGTAACGTTGGTAAAAGGTGTGTTTCCTCCCTGTGACGGCCAGGTGAGGTCAGGTGAGATGAGGCTTATGGGTCATGCACTAAAATATTTCGGCGCCCAAGCACATATATTTGACTAGGCTTTCATAGGAGTTTGGGGCATTTCTAGGGGTAGTCTTATGACCCTTCTGGTAGTCTGACCATTCTTCTGTACCATGAACGTAAAGCAGCACTCATTAGAACCCGACTGATCTCCTATTTGGCCTTTGGAAATAGATAACGTGCGGCGTGGAAGCGTCTGGCAACACCGACCTGAATGACGTAACCAGTGCTCACCCCGCGATGCTTCAAGGTGTAGTTATCCCGCGCCTAAAACATCCGTATATCTGATTTGAATCCACCTGTTCTTACGGGAAGTGTAGGTGTGAAGGGTGAGGTTTAGTGAGGATGCAGATCAGTTATATGAGTTGCTGTAGATGATTCGATTTTTGGGCTTTTTAATAACGACCTTGAACCCTTGTCTCTTGAATAAGCGCATGCTCTGTCCAGTCCTCCAAGCCCCGGCCAGGGCGACCAGATATACGACAATTGTTTTGTAGATACGATAAACTAGTACTTGGTATGATTAACAATAACGTTCTTATGGCATATAATAATTTCTTGACACAATTAACACAAGTAATTAACAGTTATTTTAAATAGGGTATATTAACGAGTCCATATTTCGGTTTCCATCTTACGAAGTACTCCTGTGTTATCAATTACGTCATCTATCAGTCTTCAAACTACTCGGAAACCATAGAAAATAACGCAAAGATATAAGAAAAGTGTGAAAACAGGCATGAAATAACTGTACTGACATGTTCTTACCGCAAATATTGGTTCTTATAATTCAATGCGACAATTTGGGTCAAAATACGACAGTTTTCCCAAAAAGCTACAAGCTGTCCCACTGGCCTGGCGTCAGACACCGGCGGGCCGTCACGGGGGGTGGTCTGATTACTTGTTTGTTCGTTTGTGTTTGGGCCGAAGCGATTTTCGAGGATGGGCAGCGATTGGGGACTCTGGTCAGCTTCGGGCGACTAAAAAGGTTGGTTAGAGACTGAATTTATAGGATGTTGCTGAAGTTAGCCAGGGTTTAAATTTTTAAATCTCGCTTAATTAGGTAATGGTGATAGCCTAGTTAATGATCGTTTTCTTGATAACTTGATTACCAAAGCTCATTCGGTATATTTGATTATATTACTGGTTTATTATAAGGAATAGTGGATAAGTAATACATGTCTATGCAACCGTTAATTACTTCTCAAATTGTAGGTTATTAATTGGAGCTTCTCTTTCAATTACTATGTGGTTTGCTATTTTGCGGTTTCTAAGTCATTGTCAACGCCCCTCTTGTCACTTGTGGTCTAGTGCAAAATCTGGTATCGGTTTTATATTTCCGTTAATGTTTCGAATGTTAAATACTTGTTAACTTTCCGACTTTCCCCTGCACCGTCACTGCCCTCCCTCCCTCCCCCCATTCTAACAAGCACTTCCTCCCTCTCCCCCTGCCTACCCCACCCACCCTTCCTCCACCCTCTCTGACGTCATTATTCCCTCCCTCTCCCTCCCTCCCTCCTTCCCCTTTCCAACAAGTAGCTCTCCCCCCCATGGTTACGCTATCCACCATCCTTCTCCCCCCTCTCCTACGTCATTGCTACCCTTCTCTCTCTTCCTCTCTCCCTTTCGCTTCCCTTACTCTCTCTCCCATTCTCTTCCCTTCCTCTCTTCCCTTCCTCTCTCTTCCCTTCCCTCTCTCTTCCCTTCCCTCTCTCTTCCCTTCCCTCTCTCTTCCCTTCCCTCTCTCTTCCCTTCCCTCTCTCTTCCCTTCCCTCTCTCTTCCCTTCCCTCTCTCTTCCCTTCCCTCTCGCTTCCCTTCCTCTCTCTCCCATTCTCTTCCCTTCCCTCTTCCTCTCTTCCTCTATTTTCAACAAGCACTTCTGTCCCCTACCCCGGGTCCTGCCTACCCTCCCCCCCTCCACCCCACTCTGACGTCATTTATTCGCTCTCCTCCCTCCCTCCCTCCCTTCCTTCTCTCCCCGCTTCTCCTTACGTGTTTTCCTAGGCATGCACCCCCTCACCCAAGCTTTCTATCCACCCTTTACTATATATTGCACTTTTATCCACCTTTTGCTATATATTATCCACTTTCTCCACCCCTACTCCCCCACCCCCCCACCCCTAGTCTCCTAACCTCATCCTTCTCTCCCTAACACTCACCTCGTTCCACCTCCCTGCCTCTTCTCCCCATTCCACCCTCCACCTTTCCTCCACCACTCTCGCTTCCACTCTCACTTGCCTCTCCTTACCTTTTAACCCACTGATCCACCTAGCGCTCACCTTGCATTCTCTCTCTCTCTCTCTCTCTCTCTCTCTCTCTCTCTCTCTCTCTCTCTGTCTCTGTCTCTGTCTCTGTCTCTGTCTCTGTCTCTGTCTCTGTCTCTCTCTCTCTCTGTCTCTGTCTCTGTCTCTGTCTCTCTCTCTCTCTCTCTCTCTCTCTCTCTCTCTCTCTCTCTCTCTCTCTCTCTCTCTCTCTCTCTCTCTCTCTCTCTCTCTCTCTCTCTCATCCTTCCTTCCCGGCTCCCTCGTCCTTCCAGCTCCCTTCCTCTTCTCTCCCTTTCCTCACCTTCCCCCTCCCTTTTCTCCCCTTCCCCCCTCTCTTTCCTCCCCTTCCTCCCTCCCTCCCAGGCACGTGCCCTCCCCATCATTATATTACGCCGGTATATCATCCCTGAACGAGCTCTTAACTCCGCATATACCCCCTTCCCTCCTCCAGTCTTTTTTCCCTCCTCCGCTTATCCTAAATCCGCCACTCCCGCCCACGCCCGACGCCCACCCGCGGCCTCCCCCAGGAGCTCTCAGGCGCCTGGCTGAGCGGGGACGACGCCAACCGGTTTCAAGGCAAATTGGCGTTCTAGGGGGTAGTGACGCGCCGCCCAGAAACACCGCAGCCGCCCTCCCGCCAGGACAGGGCCGCCCGGAGCACTGGTGGGAGGGTGGAGGTGCCCGGCGTATAGGGGTAGGAGGGTGTGGAGGCTCCTGAGTGGCTGGGAAATGGGTGTGGGTTATGTAGTGGGTGTCTAAGGGAGGCGAGGTGACGGGGGTGTATTGTACGGGGCTGTACCCTTCCATAGCTGCAGTGGAGGGTGGAGGAACACGGCGTGGGGGGAAGGTGAAGGTTCCGTGGAGCCTCCGAAATGGGTGTGGGTTATGTAGTGGGTGTCTAAGGGAGGTGAGGTTACGGCAGGTGTGTGGGGGTGTATAGGAGGAGGTTAACCCTTACGGAGGTGCACAGGTGTGTGTGTGAAAGCCCCGATGACGTTGCCCGGGGTTATTTGGTACCGGAGGAACGTATGAATAAAATAGTAATTAGTCTTGGCGTGTAATGTATCGTGTAATTACCTGAAACCCTCGCCCGTGCAAGTGTGAGGAGGTGGAGAGTGGCTTTTCAGGGAGGGTGTGTGGAGTTACCGGGTGGGAGTGAGGGTGGGGGTGGGAGGGGTGAGGGAGGAACGAGTCTGCGGTGCGTGAGGAGCAAGACTGGTGCCTTAAGGTTCAGGGGAGTGCGTAAAGTTAGTGAACCGGAGCATAGGAACAAGACGGGGAGCGGGGAGGAGGGAGAGGCGTAAAGCTGCTGGGTGGATGCGTGGAGGAGAGGGATGAATCTACGTGGTGAGAGACGTATGGGATCAGAAAGAGGTTGAGTACATAAGGTGAGGGGCGTCAGGAAGGGGTGATGGAGTGGTTAGGGTGTGGGTATAGGAGTATATAAAGTTAGGGGAGTCAGGAATTAGGAAGGGGTGCTTGGGGTGGTAAGGGGGTGAATATGGGGAATGGAACAGTTGGGGACATTCGAATAGGGGCGTCAGTGATGGGAGGAAGGGGTGATTGGGTAGTTAGGGGTTGGATATAGAACCTGAGGAGGGATGGGGGGTGGTTAGGGAATGGGTCGAGATTCAGTACTTAAGGTTAGGGGCGTCAGGGATGGGAGGAAGGGGTGATTGGGTTGTTAGGGGTTGGATATAGAACATGAGGAGGGATGGGGGGTGGTTAGGGGATGGGTCGAGGGGGTGGTTAGGGGGAGGGTTGAGGGGGTGGTTAGGGGATGGGTCGAGGTTCAGTACATAAGGTTAGGGGCGTCAGGGATGGGAGGAAGGGGTGATGGGGTGCTTATGGGGTGAGGGGCCGCGGCGGGAGACTGGGCAAGGCCGACCCTCCCAACATTACACTCTGGTAACAAGTACACTCCTTGAACCCCCGCTGCTGCTGCCTCCCCTCCCCCCCCCCCCACACCTTTTCCTCGCCCCTCCTCTTCTTCCCCCTCTTCGTCTCCTCTCCTCTTCCATCTCCCTCATTCTTTCTTACTCTTTTTGCGTCCTTGTATCATTGCTCTTTCATTCTCCTTTATCTCCCATTTTCTTTACCCTTTTCGTTTTCTTCCACTTTCTTCTTTACCTTACTTTTTAATTTCCTCGTCTATCTATACCCTTCACCCTTCCTTCCTCCTCCTCCTATTCCTCTCCTACTGTCATTTCTCATCATCATTACCATCTTCATTATTTTCTTCTCTCCTCCCTTCTCCCTCATTCTTTTCCCCATCATCCACTTTTTCCCCATTTACTCCTCAGTCCTTCGTTTCAGTGTCTTCCATAACTTCCCGAATGACTGAATTTTGGTATGGTAAGGATGATATTAATGGAGGGATACAGACGGAACTTTGCGCGTTGTATTTTTTTAAGGAAATGAGGGAGGGGCGGAAAGGTGATTTGCAGGGCTTTTTTTTTATACTTTTTCGAGTTTTTGCATTTTTCTACGAGGTTTGTTTTTTCGTTATTTTGAAGCGTGATTTAGCTTTAATTCTATATATATACTTGTGTTTTCAGATTTTTTATTTTTATTTCTGTTCTGACTGTGCCTTTTATTGCTGTTGAATACAATTGTTTCTTTTACTATTATTTTATTTATTTCTTAGGATTTTTTCAGGTCATTCATTTATTGTCTGTCCTGACGGTTTATTCTGTCCATTTAGCCTTCTCTTCCTGTCTAAATACGATTATTCCTTTCATCCAATCACGCGTCTTTATCTCGTGAAATGTGGTCGCACGGAGCCTCGTCGCTGCCACAATGGCCGGGGCAAAAACAACAGCGGCTCAGAGGCTGGCTCCAAGGTGTGGCCGGAGCGGAGAGCGCGGGCTGTGTCACGCCCCTCTCGCGACACAAAACCCTCCCTGACAAGGTTTTACGTCATAAGCATCGACGTGGCGTGTGTTTTTGTTCTGAGATAATACGAAGAGCACGATGATAGCGTTGATCCTAAGCACGGAGACATTATCCTCCTCGCCTAATACCAGGAATTCCATCGTCTTAATGGCCATTCAACTTGTGAATAACGAGATTAGCGATGAAAAATGCCACCGTTGTGAAATATAAATAGCACTCGACAAAGAGGATCGGGTCAGCTGGCTTTGTTGCGTATGATTGATTCCCGCGAGCTGGGAGGCGAACGAGATCCCGTGAGCCTTAGTCTGTGTGTTCCTCCTCCAGAATTAACACGTTCATGACTCTGGGCTTCGTTAAAGACCTCTATGCCTCGCCCCTTCACGTGCCTAGCCTGCCCTCCTCCTCTTAGTCCGCCCCATATCACTTTTATTACTTCCTTTTTTTTTTCTTGTCAATATCCTTTTTAGTATTTATCTTATTTAGTCTTTCATTAGGTAATTTTCTTCTACATGCTTTCTTTTTCTTGCTAATTTCCTTTTTTGTTTTTATCATATTTAGTGTTTCATTTGCTCCGTTTTTTTCTAATTTCTCCTTTTTAATTCTTTCGTTTTTCGATTCTCCCTGTTAATGTCTTCCTTCAAATTCCTCGTCTCTACCCCTTCCTTTTCTCACTCCCTGCTCCATCCCCTTCGCTACTCCTTCCTTTTGGTCTAACTCCCTGCTTCAACTCCTTCCCCTTCTGTACTCCCTTCCTGGTCTCACTCCATGCTCCTCCCACTTACTCCCCCTTTCTCTATCCCATCCTCTTGCTCTCACTCTTTCTCTTTCAAATCATTCCCCTTCTCTACTCCCTCCTTACACTCCTTTCTCCCTCCTTACACTCCTTCCCCTCCTCCACTCCCTCCTGGTCTAACTCCACCTCCTCGCCTTGTCCTCTTTAGATCGCCCCGAGCAGGAACGTTCAACGAGAGCATTAATTCCGCCCTGCTTTGTTTTTATTCCTTTTATAATTGGTATCGACGAAGTCACGCCTGGAATATAAAATTAACATAAGAGTTTACATTTGACCCACCCACTACTCCTTTTTATTTTCCTCTTTGCCTCCCCCTTCCCTCCCTCCCTTAACTCTCCTTACTTTTTCCTCTTTCTCCTTCCCTCCCTTTACGATGACCCTTCCTTCCTTTCACCTCCTTTCCTTTTCTACCTCCTGAACTCACCTTACTTTTTTCCCTTCTTTCCTCTCTTCTAGGCGTTCCTTTCTCTCACTTTCTTTCACCTCCTTTCTTCCTTCCTTCCTTCCTCTTCCACCTTCTCAAGATTCCTAACTCTCACTCCCTCATTCCTCTCTATTCCTTCTCTTTTCTCTCCAGTTCTTTTACCTCCTCTCCCTTAACCTCCTTCCCTCCGCTTTCCTTATCTTTCCTCCCTTAGTTTCTTTTTGGTTCCTTTTTCCACGAAGTTTTTATAATCTCCCTCTCCTTCCCTATGCATTCCTTACCTTTCCCTCCCTTCCTTCCTTTCCCTAGTCATTCCTCTGCGACACATTCCCTTATCCGTTACTTCCCACTCAACATTCCTTACCTTTACTCTTTCTATGTTTCCTCTTCCCTCTATCCACCTCTAATTCCTTTCTTTCCTATCCCTCCTTCCTTCCTCTTATGCCGTTCCCTTTTTTTCCTCTCCCATCATAACAGCATTCTTCTCACCCTATTTCACCCTATTTCCCTTCTATTTCCATGTATGTTACCCTATTTTCATCTATTTCACCCTCTTCTTCCTCCTCACCTAATTCCTTACTTTCGTTCTTCACTTCAAGCTCGCGCATAAACACTCCTGTACTAATAATTATCATCCCATTGGTCGTCTTGCACAAGTATTGAACGTGTATAGAGCGTGTTTAGGCCATTGTGTAAGTGAGCCTGTGTGTGTGTGTGTGTGTGTCAACATACACTGTTCCCTACTTGACCGAGAGAGTGCGGCACAGGTTGTTGGGGCCCAGTTATTCATGCTCAGGGTAACAAAGAGAAAATCCACTTTCTCATAAAGACATTATATTCATC
>NC_066564.1:2443756-2486256 GCF_024679095.1 Eriocheir sinensis
AAGGGAGAGATAATACAAGCTGTTATTTTAGTTGCGTTTTCATCATTAGTGCTACATGCAATAGGACGTTAAGCACTGAGAGGAGGGGGAGGAGTAGTAGTAGTAGGAGGAGGAGGAGGAGGATATCTAAACTCTAATTGTAGTAGGAGTTTTACCCTTAGCACTACACTCCATTTGACTTATACGTTAGAATATGTAAGAGAATGAAGAGGAAGAGGAGAGAAAGGAAAGTTGAGGGGAAGGAAAATAGAGGAGAAGAAAGTGGAGGAAAATAAAGTGGAGAAGAAAGAAGAGGAGAAGGAAGAAGAAAAAAGTGAATGGAGGAGAATAAAAAGAAAGATTAGAAAGAGAAGGAAGAGGAGGAAAAGAAAGAAAGAATGAAGGAAAAGGAGAAGGAAGGTAGCGAAGGAAAGTAGAGAAGGAAGAGCGTTAGAAAAGGTAGAAAAGGAACATAGACAAGGGTGAGGAGAAATAGAGAAGGAAAAAAAGGAAGAGGAGAAGGATGAGGCCGACCTGCATCAACTATCTACCTGTGTGTGTATCTACCTGTGCGGGGGGGGAGGGGGGGGGGCAGGTGTCTCCACGTACGCGCCTTGCTCAGCCTCGCATAACACCCCCGGACCGAGGTGTGTTCGTGTGTTCGTGTTTATTGTCCTGAAGGCGCGTCAGACCCCAGCAACGTCTGACTCAACCCCCCCACCCACCCCCACGCCCCCATCCCGCAGCCCCCATCCCCCCCAGAACTCAAGTCTTGCCCCCCTCCACCCTTCCCCAGTCCTTTCCCAATTCACTCCTTTTTCCTTTCCACTCATTCCCCATTTCATCTGCTCAGTCCTGTTGTATTCCCATTCCGTTCCCCATTTCATTACCCCGTTCCCATTCCACATTATCCACTTCCTTAGTCTATCGCCCCATTCCTCTCCACTTCTTGTCTCTTCCCCCTTTGCTCCGTTCCACTAATTCCCCATTCCCCTATTCTTCATTTTATTAGCCCTTTCCCAGTCCACATTATCCACTTCCTTAGTCCACCAGTGCCCATCCTTGGCCCATCCCTCTCCACTTCCTGTCTCTTCCCCCTTTGCTCCTTTCCACTAATTCCCCATTCCCCTATTCCAGTCCTATTCCATCCACTTATTCTATTCTCCATTTTATTAGCTCTTTCCCAGTCCACATTATCCACTTCCTTAGTCCACCAGTCCCATCCCTCTCCCCCATCCCTTTTCCGTTCTTCCTCTCTCTACTTCCACCTCCCCCCCTCTTCCTTCCGCCTCCTGTCTCTCTCCGTCACATGACCACAGATGTTGCGCCGACTAAACGAAACTTTCCAACTTCTCCCTCTTCCTCCAGTCCAACCTTCTTCTCCATCCCTCTCCTCTCCCTTACCAGTCCACCCGCCCCCGCCAGAGTCCGCCGGGTTCCCTTCCACTCGTAAACAGCCCAGCGTTGCCCTCCCCGCCCCCCGCCTGTGTGTAAGATAGGCGCCTCTTGCCCCCAACCCTCCAATTATCTCGACAATTATGGCCTCTTGCTTGTGTTGCCTAGTGCGAAAGTGACATAGGAGGTAATTGTATGTGTATTCATTCATTCGTTTAATTGGAGGGCCGAGGAGGAGGAGGAGGGTAGGGAGGGCATGAATGAAGCGAAGGAACCACGCACTCTCTTCTCTCTCTCTCTCACAAAACACTGCCTTGGCCCACACACACAACGCCCTACCCTGTTACTCAATCCACTCGAGACGCAGAGACAGAACGAGGAGGAGGAGGAGGAGGAAGATAGACTACAGTGAGAGGTGGAAGAAGAGGAGGAGGAGGAGGAGGAGTGGCAGTAATTATAGGAAGTGGAGAAGAGGAAGAAGAAATGGATTAATGCTGAAATGGTTTAATGTGAATCGTTTTTTTTTTCTTGCGTTATCATGATTGCTGTTAGTTTTTATTTTATTCTTTCTTATTCGCTATTGTACCGTCACGTGATAATTTCCTTCTTAAGAACTTGGGTTGCTTGAAAGAAGGGAGTGTTTTCGTGTGAAGGGAAAGAGGTAGTGGGGGTGAGAGCCAGTATGACACACACACACACACACACACACACACACACACACACACTCTACGTAGATATATCCACCAGACATGCATTCACGGACCCATAAAAAAACACCTACAAAAAAACAGCTTAAAACATGATTCACACACACACACACACACACACACACACACACACACACACACACACACACACACACACACACACACACACACACACACACACACACACACACACACACACACACACACACACACACACACCATTACTATTTTCAGATTCAGGAATGGCCAACTTTTTTTTTTCTTACTCACCCTCAGTCTTTCTCTACCTGCCTTTTGTGTACCTCTTCTACGCACTCCAGCATAACCTTTAACATTACTAAGTTTTCCCTTACTATTTATTACCGGCGAGTTATGTTCTCTTAATTAAGCAAAAAAAAAAAAAAAGATTATAACCATTTCGATATTTTGTTTTGTTCGTTCTCTGCACTTCGAATAATTACTACCCCTCGCTCCTCCTCCTCCTCCTCCTCCTCCTCCTCCTCTCACTGTAGTCTATCTTCATCTTCCTCCTCTTGTCGTTGCTCTTTTTTATGGCACAGATTCACAAACTAACGCTCACGACCGAAGTAATAATAAAAGAATAAAAGTGAAATAAAGAAAAGGGTACGCTTACGGTGTGTGTGTGTGTGTGTGTGAGAGAGAGAGAGAGAGAGAGAGAGAGTGAGTTCTTGTGGTTGGGCCATAAAAATGATATAATTAACCAGCGAAATGATAACAAGATAACGCTTTTAATTTGTCCAGCGGAAAGGATCAGGTCTGGGACGTGTACGAAGCGAGAGAGAGAGAGAGAGAGAGAGAGAGAGACGACGCCGACGTACGAAACACCTGAAACACTTAACTTTACCTGCCGCTGCTGATCCGCTAACTTGAGATGATTCAGCTTCTTAAGACTCACCCTTATAATGAATCTTTTTTTTTTATATTTAGCTTAACCTGTGACGCTAATGAAGCTACGGTGAAGATTAATGCTTTCGTGTGCGTGCGTGCGTGCGTGCGTATGTGTGTGTGTGTGTGTGTGTGTGTGTGTGTGTGTGTGTGTGTGTGTGTGTGTGTGATTATAAGCCCCTTTTTACGAGGTTAATGTGATCTGCTTAACATGCAAATATATTCTTATCAGGTTCGAGGTTTTTATCGGGAAAATTAATCAGAAGTATATTAATTTTAAGCTCTGGAATTAAGAGTCGCCTAAGGAGCGTTGGTGGGTGGAGGACCTACAGTGGGGGAGAAGGAGGAGGAGGAAGAGGAAGAGGAGGAGGAGGAGGAGGAGGAGGAGGAGGAAGTGGAGACTAAAAATCCTTCGCTGAATATAAGTTCATATCATATATTTAATAATGAGAGAGAGAGAGAGAGACTGACTGGTAACTGATCCACTCTTATGCACACACAATCAAGAAGTAAAAAAAATACAAAAAGAAATGAAAGAATAGAGAAGGAAAGCAAGACAGCTCCTTCATCCTCATCCCTCCACTCCCCTCCCCCCTGACCCACCCCTTCCATAATAAGAACGTAAGGAAGTAGAATAATTCCCTCCAATAAAAAATATAAAAAATCCCACACCTGTACAACTCTTAATTAATCCCTCGACACATTTCAAGTCAGCAAACAGCCCGACCTTACACAACCTCCTCCTCCAATTATACTCAGCAGCTGCGCCTCACGTTGGCCGTTTCGCACACACACACACACACACTCCTGCAACTTGATACACCAGCCATGTCCCGCGTCAGAACCAGACTAAAAACAGCCTTGAGTGGAACAGACTTATTGCAGCATATACGCCCCTGTTCCCCTGGCAGACTGGAATCCTCCGAGCCGGGCAGGGAGGAAGGGGGAGAGAGAGGGAAGGAAGAAGGGGTAGGGGAAGGTGAGGGGAAGCATGGAAGGAGGGGAGGTAGAAAGGTTTTAAGACTCGAGATTTCTGCATAAAATTAACGATTGCACAAAAGGTAGATTAGGACGTAAAGGATCCTTGATGTTAGGAGTCACTGGTATCCTGTAGGAGCGAGGAGGAGGAGTAGGAGGAGGTGGAGGGGTGGGTAGAAGGAGTGGGGTTGGAGGTCGTGTTCCGCAGATGTTCGGGATACAAGGAATTCGATCCCACTTTTTAATGTTCTTCGCTGTACATTTAGTGGTTCTTTTTTTAAGGGATCGGATTAGGCTTTCGCGGCGTGTCGATGCTGATGGGTTGTTCGAGGGAGGGAAGGGAAGGGAAGTGTTGAGAGAGAGAGAGAGAGAGAGAGAGAAAAGGGGGGCGGGGAGAGGAGAAGTGTTAGTTTGTGAATCTGATTGAGACATATACGAGATAACTGGTTCTTCCTTCGTGTGTGTGTGTGTGTGTGTGTGTGTGTGTGTGTGTTTTCACACACACACACACACACACACACACACACACACACACACACACACACACACGTGTTGCCTGTCATCTGTTTCCCTTCAAGATCCTGATGAAGTGTTTGTGAGTGCGTCATGGGCTGAACACACACACACACACACACACACACACACCAGAGAGAGAGAGAGAGAGAGAGACGTGGAGGAGATGACGGTGGAATAGGTGATAGTGTTGATGCAGTTAATGGGGGGAGGGTAGAGAGTCAGGGGGGGAGGGAGGCAGCAGGAGATGTGATGTTGAGGGAAGTCTGGATGCTGTGGGTGAGATGCGGATATCACTGCCTTCCTGCCCTCCTTCCTAATCCCCCTCTCCTCCTCCTCCTCTTCCTCCTCCTCCTCCTCCTCCTTACCCGAGTCATAACACCTTTACCTGCTTCCCTTACCTGCTTGGAGGAAATATTCGGTTTCTGTTTTACATTGTTTTTTTATTGCGTTTAATTCCGGTGTTTTGATTCACGGCGCTCATCAGAGGTGTTACGGCGTCCTGGCTTCCGGTGGTCAGGTGTGTGTGAGCGTGTGGGTGGGGGGTGGGGGGGAGGAACACGTGTGGATATTGACCTCTCTCTCTCTCTCTCTCTCTCTCTCTCTCTCTCTCTCTCTCTCTCTCTCTCTCTCTCTCTCTCTCTCTCTCTCTCTCTCTCTCTCTCTCTCTCTCTCTCTCTCTCTCTCTCTCTCTCTTCTACTATTTTTTCTTTCCTTTTTCCTTCCTTTCTTTCTTTCCTTCCTTCACTCATCGTTCAGTTTTTCTTTCCTTCCACTATTCCTTCTTTTTTTTTCCTGCTTTCCTTCCATCCCTCCCTCCCTTCCTTCCTTCCTTCCTTCCTTCCTTTCACTTTCACTGCATGGCGTCACGTGAAGCACAACTCGAAAGATAGCGATAAAAATTTCCTTATAAAGAGCTGACGGAAGGGAAGTCGTGGAAGTGTGTGTGTGTGTGTAGAGTGAACGAGTAGAGTGTTACGAAGTCGGTGGAAAGAGAAGTGGAGAGGAGGAGGAAGAATGGATGGAGGGAGGGAAGGAATGAGAGAGGGAGGGAGGGAAGAAATTGCGACATGTTTCATCACGATCGAGAGAAAATTTACGAATAACCTATATTTCTACTCGTTTTCCTCCGTGTTGTAACGAAGACTGTGTGTGTGTGTGTGTGTGTGTGTGTGTGTGTGTGATGGTCAGGGACACTAAAAAATACAAAACACGTGGATGAGAGAGAGAGAGAGAGAGAGAGAGAGAGAGAGAGAGAGAGAGGGGAATGGGGGGAAGAGGTGGAAAGGTAAAGCAAGAAAAGATAACATAATTGGAGAAACAAGGGAAAGGAAAGGAAGGGAGGAGAAGGGAAAGGAAAAGGGATTCGGGAAGAGAAAGAAAGAGGGAAAGAGAAGAAAAGGGAGAAGAGAGGTGGAAAGGCAAAGGAAGAAGAGATAACATAATTGGAGAAACAAGGGAAAGGAAAGGAAGGGAAGAGAAGGGAAAGGAAAAATGATTCGGGAAGTGAAAGAAAGAGGGAGGGAAAGGAGAGGATGGAGAGTCTAGCAACAGAAGAAGGTGGACACACAGGTAAAGGGTCTGAGAAGGGGACTAACACCTTGGGGACTAAAACCCTAATGAAAACAAGCCGCGGATTGGGACAGGTAACGGCTTGAATTCCTTCCATTCAGGTGACGTCAGTGTCGCCCGCCCGCCAATCCCTCACAAGATTTGGGGTTCCGCTGGAGTGTTGGGGCTCTGAGCCTTCCATTAATCGTGTTTTTTTTTTCATTTCTCTCTCTCTCTCTCTCTCTCTCTCTCTCTCTCTCTCTCTCTCTCTCTCTCTCTCTCTCTCTCTCTCTCTCTCTCTCTCTCTCTCTCTCTCTCTCTCTCTCTCTCTCTCTCTCTCTCTTATCGTTCATCTGGTAACAACGCACAGTAAGGATGAGAGAGAGAGAGAGAACAAGGGGGGAAGGGGGGACAAACCTTCGCCTCTACAATTAAGAATAAAAGAAAAGCTTAAAGGTCATAACGAGCGTCCTCCTAGATCAGTCTTAGGATTCATGCCATCCGTTATAATTAGGATTTAGGTTAAGTCCCTTCATCTCTCTAAGTGCCTCATTAGCCTTGCAATTGTGTGTGCGGAGATCATGCCTCCAGTCCTCGCCTCTGCTGCAGTGCTCTTCTGTCTGCTTCTGCTCCTGCTCCTTCTGTTGTCTTGCCTCTCGTTCTCAACTACTTCATTCTTGTTCTTCTACATCTTTTCCTTCTCCTTTTCCTACTGTTTCTCCGCTTGGTTCTCCTCGCCCTCTTCCTCTTACTCCTCGTCCTTATCTTTCTCTTTCTATATCTTTTCCTTCTTCTTTTCCTCCTGTTTTTTTTTCTCTTCGTTCTCGTATCCATCCTCCTCCTCTTCCCTAATCTTATTCTTCTTTTCGTTTTGTTCTTCCCTCTTTCTCTTATTCCTCCTCCTCCTTTCCCATCTTATTCTCCTTTTCGTTCTGTTCTTCCTACTCTTTCTCCTCCTCCTCCTCCTTTCTCATCTTATTCTCCTTTTCGTTCTGTTCATCACACTCTTTCTCTTCTCCCTCCTCCTCCTCCTCCTTTATCATTTTCATCATCATAATCATCAATACCTCAAGAAAGCTCATAATATATACAGGTAACTTAACTTCATTTAGTCGCCCTACAATACACGCACACGAGCAGCGCCTGACACATTTTTTTTGCTTAACGAAGGATAACAATCTCAAACAATTCTTTCCCTCCGGTTAATTTACATACATACATACATACATACATACATACACGGGTTAGCTTACGTTATATAGATCGAAAACGTTAGCTTCACTTTTTTTTGTATACCTCTCATGAGTTTTCGTAGCGGCTGAGCAGACTCGTTAAGCGCCGCGCATCTTAAGGCTGACCCTGAGATTGCTTCATTGTAGAGCCCCGCGCAAGGCCCTCACGACTTGAACTGACCTGACTGACCCCTTCCTTGGCGCCGCGGCAGGTCACGTGACTCACCAACACGCGTGAGCCCCGTCAGGTTGGAAGGAAACAGCGAAGGAAGTTATTACGAAAACGCAAAACTGATCTGGTTACGGCGTGGAAATCGATATTATGAGGCGAAAATAACACTGCGTTTAACTACGACTAAATATTGTGAAACCTACGCTATAAAAAAAGATTAACAAGTCGCCTGGATCTGGTGTTTACGACTCTACGCTTGCATTTAAATCTGAGGCTGAGCAGGAATTAAAAAGAAAAAAAAGATTAAAAAACTAAACCATCTCGGGGATCATGTGCAATAGATCATGACTCATTACTTTGATCAGCGTTCGTAATGAGGGTGCGAGAGTGAGTAAAAAAAATAATCATCCACAACAACTTAAAATGAAAATAAATTGCCTGGCGCTGCGGGCGAATTTAGGGGGACCATTTTTTTCACCCTCCTCTGATTAGCAAGATAGCGCGTCGCGGGAGATTGGGAGCTTGGTGCAGAGGCTCGACGGAATCTGGTTCGGGTGATTAGCTAAGCAGAGATTATTGGTCCGGCCGTCACCCCTAATCCCGAGACTGATTGACGACACCAGTCTTAACCTCTCCCTCTCTTTCTCTCCTCTCACGCCCTCTCCCTCTCTCTCTCTTTCTCTCTCTCTCTCCCATCCTCCGCCTCCTACCGATCGACCTATGGCTCTTACTTTCCTTTCTCACAGCCTTCCTCTTTACTTTTATCTTTTTTTTTCCTTAGTTATCTTACTCTTTTTCATATTATTTATTGTTATCTTCCTTATCTCACTGCTTCTCTGTTCTTACTATCTTCGCGGTCTTCCTTTCCTTATTTCTGTTATCTCTTTCCTTTATCTTCTCTCTTCTTACTCCTGCTAATTTTTTCCTCCTTTTATTTGTTTTTAGTTATCTCTCTTTCTTATCTCTCCTGGTTCTCCTTTTGTTCTCTTCCCAATCTTCCTTTCCTCTTTATTTTTTTCTTATCTCCCGTTTTATCATACTTTTCTTTCCTACTTCCCATCCCTCTCCTTTTTTTATCATCACTCCTCTCTTCCTTCGCGTTCGGGGTATTATTTCTTTTTTCTTCTTTTTTGTTGTATTTCCTTGTAAAAAGTTTTGTTGTTTAATCTTCCTCGTATAATTAGTGTTCAGTTAATCATGTCTATATTCTCTTTCATCCTATTTATTTTTTATTTTTTTTTTATATTCATCAACCTGTGATTATGTTTCAGATTGAAATTTTACTTCAATATTATTATTTTTTTATGATCGGACACTACAGGCTTTTTCTTCAGCTATTATAATTTCATTCTGATTATCATGTTTTTTTTTTCATATATATATTTAACTGATTTTTTATTCTTTGCATTATCCGTGAGGCTTCATTTTCTTCCTCCTATCTTCTTTTATTCATTCTTGCACATCTTCAAACCTTTCTCCTTTTTGCCTTATTCCTCCTTTCACATTTTCATTTACGGTAACTATTTTTTTTCTCCTCTCCTCTTATCGTCTGGCCCTGACTCCCCGACATCACCTCCTGCCCCTTCCCACTTTCTTTACCCATTATCTGCCCTTTATCTCCACCTTCCTTTTCTTTGTGCGACATTCCCTCGTTTTCCTTTTCCACTTTCACTTTTTACCTTTCTTCAAACGGTACCTTCATTCCTGTCAACCTCCCTGCATTCCTCCATTACCCTTTTCTCTCCATTCCCCTTGTCCTTTCTCCTTTTACATACCTCCCCCGCTTTTTTCCTTTTCACATCCTTTCCTGCTTTCATTCTTAACTTCACCTTTTATTTACGCTTTCTTCCTAACTTCCTAACTTCCACCCCTCTTTTTCTTTCTTATCACTACCCTTCTTGCCATCTCTCATAACTTCTACCTTTTATTTGCTTTTTTCCTTCTATCTTTCTCCATATGCAAACTTTTTCCCTCTTTAATATCCCTCCTTTCCTTACCATCTTTCCTTCTACCTTCCTCTATATAACATTACCACCTTATATTTTCAACTCCTTTCCACTGCCTTCCTTCCATGCTTCTGTTCGTTTATCTTCCTACCTGTTTTCCGACCTTTCTATAAATCCCTGTCACATGTTCACCTCTGTCATACATATCTAGTTATCTTTCTTCTTTTTCTGTGTTAACTACCAACCCAGCCAACGCGATGAGCCTTTCTCTTTCCTCCTAACCTCTTCCTTTTTCCTCCTCCCCTTTATCTCTTCCTTTCCTCTTCTTCCCTTTCTTCCTTACATTTTCCTTTTACTCCATCCCTTTCTCTTTCTTTCCTCCCCTATCTTTCCCTCTTTCTCCCTCCCCTTTATCTCTTCCTTTCCTCTTCTCCCATTTCTTCCTTACATTTTCCTTTTACTCCATCCCTTTCTCTGCCTTTCCTCCCTATCTTTCCCTCTTTCCTCCTCCCCTTTATCTCTTCCTTTCCTCTTCTCCCCTTTCTAACTTACCTTTTCCTTTTCCTCCTTCCCTTTCTCTGCCTTTCCTCCCTATCTTTCCCTCTTTCCTCCTCCCCTTTATCTCTTCCTTTCCTCTTCTCCCATTTCTTCCTTACATTTTCCTTTTACTCCATCCCTTTCTCTGCCTTTCCTCCCTATCTTTCCCTCTTTCCTCCTCCTCTTTATCTCTTCCTTTCCTCTTCTCCCATTTCTTCCTTACCTTTTCCTTTTACTCCATCCCTTTCTCTGCCTTTCCTCCCAATCTTTCCCTCTTTCCTCCTCCCCTTGATCTCTTCCTTTCCTCTTTTCCCCTTTCTTCCCTACCTTTTCATTTTCCTCCTTCCCTTTCTCTTCCTTTCCTCCCCTATCTCTCCCTCTTTCCTCCCCCCTTTTCTCCTCCGTACCTTTTCCTCTCCCCTCCTCTCCCTTTCTCTCCCTGTTCGTAATCCCCAAATGGAGGGTTTTCTGGGGTGAAGGTCGAGAAATGTTTCGGATTAACAGTTCTTACCGTCTGGAAAAAAGAGATTGCCGTGTTATTTATTTCTGGATGCCACCCGTTCGAGCCCCGCTGAGGGATGTCATTTTCTTGGGCCTTTGTTTCTATCCTTGTTATGCTTTTTTTTTTTTGGGAGGGGTCTGTTTTCTGTCTTACTTTGTTTTTTTCTGGGTTTTTTTTGTCGCTGTTTATTTCTTATTCTTTCCGTCATCTTCCCTTCCCTTTCCTTACCTTACCTTAACTTACCCCGTCTTTCCTCACCTTACCTTAGCGAACCTTACCTTACCTTACTTTACCTTACCTTACCCTAACTTACCCGTAATCTGCAATCGATATAACATTCTCTCTCTCTCTCTCTCTCTCTCTCTCTCTCTCTCTCTCTCTCTCTCTCTCTCTCTCTCTCTCTCTCTCTCTCTCTCTCTCTCTCTCTCTCTCTCTCTCTCTCTCTCCACCCTCCCCCTCCCCCCCTTTCTTAGTGTGGGTTCCGTGAGGTGGCGTTCTGTCAGATGCTCACACAGATAAAATGCTCGTCTGTGTTTATCTGATTGTTTTTTTTCTTCTCATGGAGCATCTCGTTCGCCATCGTCGTCCTCATCACCTGCTTCGTTATACCCTATCGCTGAGGTTACGTTTAATGCGGTAATACCATAAGTAACGTTGTGTGGTGGGTGTTAATTCGTCTGGTGCTTGGGAAAGTATTGGGTCGTGGATGAGTGGGTGTTTTGCCTCTCGTATAAGACACCTTTCGCGAAACATATTTGGTAATGTGACTTATTTCGTCATTGTGCTGCCAGAATATCGGAAAGGTGTGTTGAATCTTTCGTAATCTGGCCGCCTGAATAAAGGAAAGCTGAAGAAAAAATACTCACTGTTGGATACATAGCACTCCTTGATGATGCCTCGACGTTTATACGCTTCTTAACTTCTGTCAAGTATGTCGACTAAGACTGCAGCATAATTAACAAAGCTGTGTAGTTTCATTTAGTGGGAGAGAATAAGTACAGATGGGTACTTAACACACGCCATAACCTACTAACACTCAAAACTCGATTATGTACTCGTATAACATCTGATATCGTAGCCTAAGTACCAAGGCTGTGTGGGTTCATCTGGTGGGAAAGCGTAATTACCGGCGGATCCTTCACCACCCCCTGGGGCACGCCGCTCCGTAACACTCCCCGGGCGAAGGTCAACCCGGCGGGGACTTGCATTGTGTCCCGTAAGCCTGACGCGGCCGCATAAGGCAGCGTCCGGGCCGCCCATCCCGCCGCGAGGGGCCACGGGCATTCACAGCCTCCCATAAGTCCCCTCTGCCCTCCCTTCCCATGGCCTACACCCCCGTCCCCCCAGTCTACCCCGGGGTCCTCCCACACATACCTCCCCTGCCCTGCCTTCCCACACCCCATATGTCCCCTCTGCCCACCCTTCCCATGGCCTACACCCCCGGCACCCCCTAACACCCCGGGGTCCTCCTACACACACCTCCTGCCCTTCCCACACCCCATATGTCCCCGTAGCCATGCCTCTCCATCCCACACACAGGCCGAGATTTCTCCTAAACTATCCATTAAGCCCGGCTCTGTGCTGAATGGTGCGCGGCCATTCATCCCCGCCCAGAAACTGATAGTGGGCGAGTGTATCAAATCGCCGAGGAATGCGCATTGTCTTGTCCGGCCATTACGGGCGCCGCGCGTTTTGAGATGTCAGAGCATCAAAGACCCGCTCGGAGATAAACACCTAATGACGTCACTCCTGCGGGGGCGCCGAGGGAGGGAGGAAAGGAAGGGAAGGAACGGAGGAGAAAAGGAGGGCACTGGAGGGTACTGGGTTTGCGGGGCACGGGTTAGGGAGAGATTTGCTTCCTCCTTTCCTTCAACCATGTGAACTCTAGTCTCTCTCTCTCTCTCTCTCTCTCTCTCTCTCTCTCTCTCTCTCTCTCTCTCTCTCTCTCTCTCTCTCTCTCTCTCTCTCTCTCTCTCTCTCTCTCTCTCTCTCTCTCTCTCTCTCTCTCTCTCTCTCTCTCTCTCTCTCTCTCTCTCTCTCTCTCTCTCTCTCTCTCTCTCTCTCTCTCTCTCTCTCTCTCTCTCTCTCTCTCTCTCTCTCTCTCTCTCTCTCTCTCTCTCTCTCTCTCTCTCTCTCTCTCTCTCTCTCTCTCTCTCTCTCTCTCTCTCTCTCTCTCTCTCTCTCTCTCTCTCTCTCTCTATACCACCCATCCTTCTCCCCTCCCCCTCACCTCCTTCCTCCATTCCTCCCTTCCCCCCTTCCCCCCCTTTGTCCCTTCACCTCTCATTTCTTGATACGCATTTCGATTTTCCACGTTATTTTTTTTTCCGTGAGTGAGTTTCGTATTTTTCCTTTTCTCTCGAAGGGGCGCCGGTCGATGTGTAATTTCCGTTCCACCCGACAGATAGCGTTGTATTCGCTCGGGTCAGGTAATTTCGTTATGGCATCAGAAAACGGGCTGAGAGAAGAGATGGAAGAGGTGGAGGAGCTGGGTGGAGGAAACGTCTGGAGGTGGAGAGGAGGTGGGAGGAGGATATGGAGGTAGAGAAGTTGTGAGGAGGAAGTGTCTGGAGGTTGAGAAGGTGGGTGGAGGACGAGGAGCTGGATGTGGAGGTGGAGAAGTTGGGTGGAGTGTGTGAAGGCAGCGTCTGGAGGTGAAGTTGGGTGGAGGGTGAGAAGGCAGCGTCTGGAGGTGGATGAGGATGGTGGAGGATGTGGAGGAGGCGTCTGGATGTAGGTGAGATGGATTGAGAATGTGGAGGATGCTAGTGGTGGTGAAGGATATGGATTCAGGATGCGGAGGAAGCTTACAACGACAGAGCAGATGGGTAGGATGGGAAGAAATATTTGGAAGTGGATGAGATGGGTGGAAGAGGTGGAAGGCATATGAAGGCTGGCTGAGGTGAGTTCAGGGTGGAAGGAGTACTAATGTGGAGGAAGTTTTGGAGGTTGTCAGGTGAGGTTGGGGCTGGAGGGAGAGGTAAGAATAGGGTGTGTGAGGTTGTTGCTCCGAAAACCAGGTAAAGAGACGCGGTATTAGCCAGGTACAAGGATATATATTTTTTGTCCGATTCAGGGATAGGTCTGTGTGGGTCTGCTGTTGATTTGGTCTGGCTGTGGGTTTGCTTGTTAGTCTGTCTGTGGGTTTGTCTGTGAGATCTGGTAGAGTTATGTTTTAATTGACTATAGTTTTTGCTTTTGTTTGAGGTTTGTTTTTTTATATATTATGAGAACCTCTTAAACGACTTTTCCATAATTGTGACATCCTTTATTATTATTATTATTATTATTATTATTATTATTATTATTACATATTATTCACGGAGCTTGTTTCGTATCGTTACTGCTTTCACTAAACTTCGATATATATACAATGTTGATAAAACTGACCAATTAAGAAAAAAAGTAGATAGGAACGGTAAAGAAGAAGGTAGAGACGGAGAAGAGCAACGTTCAGAGAGAAAAGGAGAGGTGGAGGGAGAAGGAGAGGAGAGTGAAAGAGAGAAAAGGAGAGGAAGGGAGAGTGGGAGGGAGAGCTGACCTCGCCTCCCCGACCTGTCTCTTAATCTCGTGGGCTCCATCTCGTGTCTTTATTCACAGTGTCCGTCCTTCGCACCTTCGCCATTGTTCGTCCGTATCCCCTCAGAGCCTGCCCGCCCTACGCCCTGCCCTGCGTCCCCATGCCCGCCGCCGCCGCCTCCACCATTCTCTCCAGCCTCTCAACCATAACACAGTGAATTATTCCACCATACAGATATAGAGGCGGCCCACGGAGGTTCTCAGGGAGGCCTCGAGGTTCTGTTGGGGTTGAGCGATGGAGTATTCTAAGGTTCTTGCTATGGTTGGTCTTGACATTCACTGCCGATGAGGTTTACCCACGCCTGTTGTCTTCCTTCTCCCCTTCATCCTCCCCTCTTCTTTCATGCCCGTTGACTTCTCCTTTTCTTCCTCCACCTCCGCTGTCTTCCTCCTTTCTTTCCTCATACACTCTTCCCTGCTTCCTCCTCCCCTCTTTCCCTCCTCCTCTGTGGTGATTCTTCTTGCCTCCGTCCTTTATACCTCCCCTTTCCCTCCCTAGTGACTCTTCTTGCCTCCCTCCTCTACTCTACCTGTTGTGTTCCCGCCGCCTCTATAGCGTGTGGTTACCTGAGTGTCACCTGGCGAGAGATAACGTCGATGTCATTTAGGATTTAACGTAGAGATAAGTGTTAGCTCTTAATGGATTACGTAACTTACTGACGAACCATTTGCTCTTCTTTTTTCATCCGTATTGAGAGATTGTTTTGGGCTTGCGCTAACTTTTTTTTTTTCTTTCGTGGTTTATTATTTTTTTCACGGTTTGTTTTCTTGATTGCAGTAATTATTTTCTATTGTTTGAAGTACGTGCTCGCCTTACAGTGTCACGTGTGTGTGTGTGTGTGTGTGTGTGTGTGTGTGTGTGTGTGTGTGTGTGTGTGTGTGTGTTCTCTCTGCGTGTCTTGCTCCACTTAGCTGTTTTTACGCCCTTCTTTTTTTTTTATTCTCTTCTTTGCCATTGTCCTCACTTCAAGTTTTTATCGCTAGTTTCCTTCACTTCTTTCTTCTTTATTTACCTTTCTTTCTTTATTTTTATTTTTTTGCATTTTAATGGTTCTAATATTAGCTCTAGTTTCCTTCGCTTCTTCTTTGTCCTTTATTTTTACTTGTTTTACACTTAATTGGTTCGTATATTATCATGTTGGAGTTTTTTTCCCTTCATTTAATTGCTGCTTTTGCTATTCCTATTCTTATTTCGTTCATTATTGCTTCGATCACTTTATTATAGTAGTCATGCATATTTCCATCTCTTTCCTCTACCTTAGCTTTGTTTAATTACTTTTTACATGTCTGTTTTGCCTTTATCAGCCTCATTATAACCATCCTACACATAAGTTTTCTTGTCTCTGTATTCTTTATTCGCCTATTCTTTCCTTGCCTTTTTTTCGCTCACCTCCAATGGTCAATTCAACTCTCACATCTTGGGTTACGAAACTAGAGAGAGAGAATATAAACGTCTGTATGAGCTTAATAACCGTCTTTCTATCTGCTGTAATTTACGTTTTTATACTTTTTTTTCTCCCTTACACTACAATCCCTCCCCACACACCTGTTTTGGCCAACTCAACCCTCATCACTTGCGTCCCAGAACTATATTTGTGGAACCCGAGCACACACGAGGGGCGGGGCTGCGCTGTCCAACTAACGTCCTTCCACGAGGCGGACCGACACTAGCGTCTGGACGGCGATATGACCCCAGGACTTGACGTGGCAATTACGAGCACTATTAGAACAGATATTTTTCAGCTGGGAGGGCCACTAATTACCACCTGGCTGCATGCTATCGGGGATCACGCGTGGAGTCCGAGGTGATACAAGGAAGGGAATCAGGGCAGGGTAGAGAATCAGGTTCGTGAGTGTGAATAACGCGTCGGGAGTGTCCGTAAAGAGTGTTTCTGGTGCATGCAAAGGGTTCGATTCCTTGGGATGAAGTGTATAGTGTAGAGGGAGGGAAGGCTGATCAGGGACGGTGCAGTTTTTGGTACATGCAGAGTTCGATTCCTTGGGATGGAGTGTATAGGGTAGAGGGAAGGAAGGCTGATCAGGGACGGTGCAGTTTTTGGTACATGTGAAGGGTTCGATTCCTTGGGATGGAGTGTATAGGGTAGAGGGAGGGAAGGCGGATCAGAGACGGTGCAGGAAGCGATGCCCGGTAACACGAGTGGAATAAAGATACACCATTTTTATTAGATTTTTAAAGTAAGATGAAGCCAAGAACAGGATGTGCAGCTATGTAGGTAAAAGGTGGTAGGAGATGCTCGGTGCCTGGAGAGAATATATAATTACCAGGTTTATAATTTTGCCTTTATAATATTGAATAATAAGGGGCGCCAGACGTGCGTGATAAGAATTTCCTATTAGTGTGGATTTTAAGTATTTTCATGGACAACGTTTGTATATTTTCCTCTCCGTAGTTTCCTTAATTAAAATGGTTTTCTTATTAATTCAGTCTTGAGTGTTTTTATGGCCGTTGCAAATTTCCTCGGTTATGTTTATCAAAGCGTCGCCCGGTGTTTATATTCAAGGCGTGTATGTTACCGGTTGTGCTAAGTATGCAAATACTTCCCCGAACCTGAGGTGTGCATTATTAATAAACGCCAGCCGGACTCTAATGACACGGTGGACCGCGCCGCTCACCAAATTAATTGGACATAATTATCGTCTGCTCCAGGTAATTAGTCATTGCCAGGTGGTGATTACTGAGGAGTGAGTGGAAGTCATGACTGGGGAAGGGAATGAGGGTGGGAGGGATGACGAGCCAGGGGAAGGGGAGAGGAAGAAAGAGGAGGAAGAGGAGTGCAGGGGAGGGACGGGACGGCTTGGGGGCATAGGGACAGGAGGGGGGGAGGAGAGCGGGAGGGAGTGACGTCTTTCTAATGTACTTACTAAATAACAAAAATATGGCTCGTCATAGTGTTGAACAAGCGATAGATCTTCGTATTTGATCGTATTTAAAGGCAGGAAAGCAAATACGGGAGACTAGGCAAGGTGAACAAAGAGAAAGGAGAAAAATGTAGTGTTTAAAAAGTGTGACGAGGAAAATGAAACGAGGGAAGGGAACGAACAGGAATAACAATACGATCAAACCAGAGAAAGCAAAGAAGAAAAAAAAGAATGGAAATAAATGATGTAGGAAAGAAAGCGGGACTAAGGAAGGAAATACAACACAAGGAAGGATAGAGGACGAGATGGATGGATGGATGGATGGAGAGGAAGCATGGCGTTGGACACGAGAAAGCTATAACACCCAAAGCTAATATCCGAAACGCTAACCAAGAGAGACGGAGAGGCTTGGGACGTGTGGCCGCATAAGTGTGTTGTGTCCTGCGAGCCTGAGTGACTGACTGGCTGCTGGGGGAGGCGGGAGAGAGGGAGGAAGAGGAGGAGGAAGGGAGAAATTGAGCTATAGGAAAAGAACAGTTAAGTGAAGGGAAGGAGGGAAGGAAAAAAGAGGGAAAAAGAGGGAGAAATTGAGCGATAGGAAAAGAACAGTTAAGTGAAGGGAAGGAGGGAAGGAAAAAAGAGGGAAAAAGAGGGAGAAATTGAGCTATAGGAAAATAAGAACAGTTAAGTGATTAAGTGATGGAGAAAGAAGGAAAAAGAGGGAGGAATTGAGATATAAAAAAGTAAGTAGATGATAGATAAATTTAAGGGAGGAAAGGCAAGGGAGAGAAAGGAAAAATCGATCTATAGGAAAATAAGACCAACTAAGATATGAAGTTAAGGGAACGATTGAAAGACGAGAGAAAGGGAGGGGAAGGAGAATAGGAAAGGAAGGGATTGAAGGAAGGGAGAAACTGAGCTATAACTGAAGGGAAGGAGGGAAGGAAGGGCGAGTCGGGAGAAAGGAAGGAAAGGGAAGGTAGAACTTGGGCTATATGAAACTTAAGAACAACAAAGAGATGAAGTGAAGGGAATGAAAAATGGACGAGAGAAAGGAGGGGAAGGAGAAAAATAGACTACGAATAAAAAAAAAACGCAGGTAGGACATGAATGAAGGGAACGAGATAGACAGATTAAACAAAAAAAAAAAATTAACCGAGGAAGATGAGAATTAGCAGGATAGTGAAGAGGACGAAAGAAACTTAGAGTGTCATTTAGGGGAAACAAAAAGAGAAGGAAGGAGCAAGAGAAAAGTGTTACGTAGAGGGAAGGAAAGAGGAAGGGGAAGGAGTGATACGTAGAGGTAGACGTGGAGGAAGAAGAGTGAATTTTGATGCGGAAGAGTGGAAGCGGAAGATGACATGATGGTGACAGGTCTGAGGAGGAGGAGGAGGAGGAGGAGGAGGAGGACGGAGAAGAAGAGGAGGAGGAAAGGTGGAAGAGAAGAAGACAAAGACAAAACCAAGGAACCGGACATTGTTTACAGATAAAAAAAAAAAAAAGTGTAGAGCAATTTGACCACTTTTAAAAAATGGCCGTAAATAATGTATAAGGCCAGATTAAGCCATTACATACACACACACACACACACACACACACACACACACACACACACACACACACACACACACACACACACACACACACACACACACACACACACACACACCCTCCCTCCCTCCCTCCTCCCCCTTCCCCCTCCCTCTCCCCCTCCCTCCTCCCCCTCACAGCAGAATAATACCGCCATTAATTTTCATGTCACCTCTATATCATCGTCGGGCGCGCCTTGTTTTCATTGCCTCGCATCTACACTCGTGAAGCGGCGCCGCGGCCTCACGAAAGGGCTCCGGATCCTTCCTCGTGACCCACTTCCGGTGTTCCCCAAAAATTACCGCCGCAGGACGCTGGACCCTCGATCCCACTGCGGCCTTACGCGTCATTACCCCGACAAGGTGCCCCGCGCGGCCCCAGGGGAAAGAGCCAGCCATGAGGGGAGGGTGGAGGAGCCACTTATAAACCCTGTGCAAAGAACGCCTGTGGAGAGAACGCCGGTGGAAGGAACGCCTGTAGAAATAACGCCTTCAGGAAGAACGCCTGTGGGAATTTAATACTTTTTGGTACGGAGTGAGCACCGCCGCTACGCGCAGCTACAGCGTATGCTCCCAACTTTACCTTTACCTGTGATGATTTGACCGTGACAGCCCTAATTGCTTGTACTCAGGTGCTTATAGTTTGTCTTACCTGTGAGGGTTTACCTGTGTGTTGGGGGAGGTGTGTCTGTGTGTGTGTGTGTGTGTGTGTGTGTGTGTGTGTGACCATGACAGCTCCTTCCAAAGCCATCCATAAAACTATGAAAAAGGTATATTTACTCGACTCATTCGCTGTATTTTCAACATCGCTGGTCTTAAGTACTCGCGAAGGACGGCATGCGTTGAGGGCCGCGTGTTCCTGTGGCTTGCGTCTCGTTCCTACTTATTTCGTGCGTCTAATTTCCACGTCTGTTGTAACCTGTCTTTCTTCTTGCATGGAGTATATTCTTTTTGCATCATATCCCCTCTTTTGTAATTGCATCATTCACCTTCAAAGCGACCACATGATCCTCCTCATGTTCCTCTTCATTTTCCACAGCCTCCCTCTTTCTCTTGTTCGTCTGATTCTCCTTTGTTTTCCCCATTTACCATTTTGTTACTCTTCAACGTCTAATCTCCTCTTCCTGCCTCTCTATTCCTCGTATTTATTAACTTCGATCTACTCTATCCTCCTGGTTTTCTTTTTATGTTCCTCTTCGTCCTTCGCATTTATCATATTGTTACTCTTCCTTCTCTGAACAATCCTTTCTGCATCTCTTTTGTCTCCTGTTTCTCTTATAAGTAACTACATTCTCCTATCTCTCCTGCTTCTTTTTTGTTCTTGTTTCTCTTCGTCCTCCGCATATATCGTATTGTTCCTCTTCCTCCTTCACACTCCTTCCTGCCTTTCTTGTTCCTTCTGTTCCTCGTTTTAAGTAAGTCCAGTCTACCTCTTGTTTGTCCTCTTCATCTTGTTCCTCTTCTTTCCCCGTACTGTTCATCATCTCTACACTCCTTCCTGCCCCTCTCGTTCCTTCTGTTCCTCGTATTAAGTAACTCCACTCTACCTCTTGTTTGTCTTCATCTTGTTCCTCTTCTTCCCCCGTACTGTTGTTCATCTCACTAAACTCCTTCCTGGCCCTCTCGTTCTTCCCGTTCCTCGTTTCAAGTAACTACACTACTCACCCTCTTCTTCCTCCTCTCGTTCCGTTCCTCGTCGTCCTCTACATTCCCCGCTTGATGGCGTGGTCACCTCCCTCAGTGCCCAGAGTCGCTGTTTTTCCACTTTTTTTGCCTTGCTCACTCGCACTTAAGTCTTATCTGTGCATCGGCGCGAGAGGGAGGGAGGAGGGTAGGAGAGGCAGGGAGAGGAGGGCGGGGTGGGAGGGGAGATAATAGCAGGTGTTGGTGAGGGCGGACGTGCGATCTGTGAGTCCTAAGGTGATAAGGTGGGACTCCTATCTCGAGTTAGTATTTACAGTGACTCGTATTCCTCCCTCTCCTTCTCTCTCTCTCCCTCCCTCCTCGCTCCCCTACCTCCGTACCTACACCTTCTCCTACCTCCTCTTCTCTGTTCCTTCCTCCTCCTCTCTCTCCCTCCATGTCTCCATCTACTCCTCTCTCCTCTTTGCTTCCTCCCCCTTCTTCTCCCCCTCCCTATCTTCATCCTCTCGCTTCCTCTTCTCTCCCTCCCTGTCTCCACCCCCTCCTCCCTCTCTCACCTGCTCTCCCTCCTATCGGAAATTGAGACAGGTGTGGAATCGAGCGCTAATCAGCCAGGTAAGGGGTTTTATAGGGCGTTTTATCATCGTTTAAGTACGTGATCGTGTTTTTCGCCCCTCAAGTACTCTGTGGGCAGGTTTAATTATCGGGTTTTAATGTTTACGCTTCGCAGAGGTTTGGGTTTTTAGTCTTAATTTCGAGTTTTTTTCTTGTTTTCGTCAGTGACTTGTTGTGGGTCTTCATTATGTGGGTGGGTGTGGGGGGGGAGGGGAGGAGGGGGGAGGTGGTCTAAATATGTGTGTGTGCGTAGGTGTGTGTGTGTGCGTAGGTGTGTGTGTGGGTGTGCATTTCTTATCTTTTCCCCCACTTGTCTTCTCATTATTCTTTGTTTTTCCTTCCGATCTCTCTCTCTCTCTCTCTCTCTCTCTCTCTCTCTCTCTCTCTCTCTACTTCATTACTCCCTCATTTGTCTCCCTCGGGTCATTATGTCTTTTGATTCGTGTCCGTCCGTGTGTTATTTTCTTCCCCTCATCATTATTTTTCTTGCCCTTGTTCCACCTTGTTTTTGTTCTTTCTCATTCTCCTCGCCCTTCTTTTTCCCAGTCTTCCTTCTCATTTCATTCTTTTTCTCATCTTCCTCGTCCTTCTTTTTCCTAGTCTTCTTTCCTCATTTTATTGTAGCTGTCGTCGCGTTCTTCCTGTTCCTTCTCCTCCTCCTCCTCCTCCTCTTCTTCCTCCTCCTCTTTTTCTACCTCTAATATAGTATTTAAAACTTGGATTTTTCTTTCATATACGTTTTTCTCTTTCTGAATTTTTTATTACACACACACACACGCACACACACACACACACACACACACACACACACACACACACACACACACGCTCAGCCACACGCACACGCACACTTCCCCTTCTTTTCCCCCTCTCCCCCCCCCCCCACACACACACACAGACACACGCCACCTCCACGCGGGGTCGAAGAACCAACAGGCAAACAGACACCCTCAGCACAGACTCCAGCAAGAAGAAGTGGCCCAGATTCCATAATTCATAATCAACGGTGAAAAAGGCGGCCAGGATGAGCAACGCGCGCGGCCGAAGGGGAAATTACGACTCTGATGAAGGGAAATAATAAAAAAAAGATAATAATAAAGCCAAAAAAAGGAGGAAAAGCAATATACGCCGCTCTTAAGTCAGTGGCATCTAGCGGTGAGATGAGGAAGGTTTTATCTCCTCCTCCTCCTCCTCCTCCTTCCTCCTCCTCCTCCTCCTCCTCTTCCTCTTCCCCCGGAGCCATCTTGCTTCTGATTACGTGGGAAATTAGTTCTTTCGGCGGGCCTGAAGATTTTTTTTGAGGAGTTTCAGCTTCGAGATATAAATTTCAAAGTATTTTCGTATTTTCAATTGGAGGAAGTCGAAATCTTGGCCGTTTTTTTCAATCACCGCGCTATCTATCTATATATAACAAACAACTAATCAACTAACTCTCTAACAACGACATAACCTTCCATACAACCTTCAGTACATTTGGTTATAGGATGCTTGAGACTTTTTTTCCCTGATGAATGTCCTGTAGGAAGCGATACCGTCCGCGGAGGCTTAGGACGTGAGGCTTAAAATGTCAACTCTGCCTCGGGAGTTCAAGGTTGAGCCGAAGGGAATTTTTCTTCAAGGTCTTTATGGAGAAGTTTAAATGGCCCCTCCAGGCTCGGGGAGTTACGAGGCTCTATAGTTTTCCTCCTGTTTCTTGCATCTATAGTCTACACAGTTTTTCTTCCTTGTAGTAGTACTCGGTCCTCGTATCTTTGAAGACTTGAATACAAACACTGACTATTACGAAGGGGGAGGAAGGAAAACAGAAGTAGGGAAAGCTTCATAACCAACCCAACCCAACCTTTGAAACTCTACCTCACCTGCAATCGAACCTTACCAAACCTCGTATCTTTGAAGAGGTTAGGGAATTATAGGGTTAGTGAAATTAGGGAAAGCTTCATAACCAACCCAACCCATCCGTCGAAACTCTACCTCACCTACAATCGAGCCTTACCTAACCTCGTATCTCTGAAGACTTGGACACAAACACCGACTAAGGAAAAAAAACAGTTCTAGGGAAAGCTTCATTACCAACCCAACCCAACCTTTGAAACTCTACCTCACCTGCAATCAAGCCTTACCTAACCTCACCTGGCCCATCCCACCTCAGCCTCACCTTACATCACCTGACAGGCCAATATACCTCCATGACGCTTTCCCTTGACATCATTTAAAAAGAGGGGAAAGGCTGGGGGTAGGGGAGGGGGTGGCAGGCAGACTGAGGGAGGGAGGAAGGAAGGGAGAGGAGGAAGGTAAAATGTCAGAAGGAAGCGGCGGAGGAAAGATGAGAGAAAGGGAGGGAAGAAGAGGGGAAAGAGGGGAAAGGTGGTGGAGGAGGGCGGCGGCAGACCCTTCTCGGTAACTGAATTTTCCTTGTCCTGCTGGTGGGAGGGGAAGGGAGGGGAAGGAGGAAGAGGAGGAGGAGAACGAAAGGGCAGGGTGTTATAGGTGGGAGACCGTGGAGGTGATGGAAGAGGATGAGGGGAAATCATGGTGGAAGAGATGAAGGAGGAGGAGGAGGAGGAGGAAGGGATGAAAGGGTGAAGGAAGAGATAAGAAGAGGAGGAAGAGACAGGGAGTGATAGAAAGAGGAAAGGAGGATAACGGGAAAGGAGAGAGAAAGAGAGAGAGAGGAGTGGGAAGGGACGGGGAAGTGGATGAGGGGAGGGAACTGTGGAAGTGGAAGAAGAGGATTGTGATGATAAAAGGTCGTTGCCATCTGGTGAAGAAGTGGAATAGCTCTGATGGAAAAGCGGTAACTAGCATCACTTATCACCACCACCACCACCACCACCACCACCACTACACCAAAACAACCTTAACACTTACCACCTGACTTTTCTCCGGAGACACTTAACGAAAAACGCCAAAATATACGCGAAATTTAAAATGACAATCACACACAGAGCAGGATGACGAGAACCTTACGCGTCCCGGACTTGGCGAAGCAGCCCCTCAGGTGACACACACTGGACTTAGAAGTGACTGAAGTGCTTATGCAAGACACTCCCACCCTGACACACCTCCGCCCCCCCTTACTCTTGCACCTTCCTTTCACACCTTCGAGGACAACACAGGTATTTTCTGGGGCGCCTCTCCTCTTGAGTGAATTGATTATTTTTACTTCGAGAGAGAGAGAGGCATGGAAATACGTTTGGGGTGGAGGTGAGGAGGAGAGATGGAGAGGTTTAGGAGATAACATGAGAGAAGGATTTGGGAGTGGAGGGAAAGCGTTAGAGAGGAACAAATTGAGGAGGAGTAAACTTAGTAAACGGAGGAATGTGAGAGAGAAAGAGAAAGAGAGAGGGGGGCGCGTAAATATATAGTAATGGGAAGAGGAGTGACGTGATCATTGGAGAGAGGGAGAGAAAGGAATGCAAAGAAAGGAAGAAAAGGAGGGAGAAGATGGTGACGTGGTTGTGGATGCGGAAGAAGAGGGAACTGAGGACTGTTGGAGGCGAGAAGAGATGACAAGTAAAACGGAGGAGGAGGAGGCGAGGAGGAGGAGGAGGAAGGGAAGGAGACAGCTCTTGCCGGTATAGTAACGGGTGGAGAGGAGGAGATAAGAGGAAAACAACTGCAGAGAACAACATGATAAAAAGCTGCAAAATTAATAGCTAAAACTCAATAAAAGAAACTAATAATCCCCGACACTGGACGCATGAGAGAAAAAAAAAGAAAGCAACACGAACCCCGTAAAACAAGTCCCCCCGTAAATCACCTGGGCCTTATCTTTCCACTCCTCGCGCTCCCCGTCACTCTATGTAATTAGTTTCCTATTTACCTGGCCGGGAAGGAGCGGGTGTCGTCCCAATATCCTGGACCCCCGGACGGCGTGTATTAATGAGATATTTCCGCGCCGCCGCCGCCGCCGCCGCCACAAGACTCGCGTCCACGGATCTTACGGACGACGCGGTGGTGCTCAGCTGTCGCCCCACGTGTTCTTAGTAACATCGAGTCCCCTTTAGTGGATCGGAGATGGGCACCGCCGCCACGCGCAGGTTTAGCGTATATGCTCCCGACTGTACCTTTTATACCCCTTTCTTTTTGTTTGTGACTCATAACTTATTTTAATGAGACCTCTGATTCGAAACTGGTTAGATTTTAGCAGTTTCCCATTGTTCTTCGTTCAGTTTTCTAGAGTAAAGTTTTAGTATAATGAAACTTGCCTAATAAGTGTGATAGAGATATTCAAGACGCGCGTAACTAGAGCAGCGTGACTCATGCACCGCCTTGAGACCAGACACTCGAGGCTTGGCAATCACGACACGATGCCTCACCTGGGAAATCAATCAACACCTTATTCTGTCAATCCTACCATCCTCTCGCTTCCTCCTCCTTCTCTTCCTCCACCTCCTCCTCCTTCACCCTTCTGCTTCTGCCTCCCAAACACATTATTCTACTTTTAATACTATTCTCTGCTCTCCTCCTCTTCCTCCACCGCCTGCTTCTGTCTTCCTCCTCCTCGTCCTCGTCCTTCTCCTCCTCCTCCCCATCATCCATCCCTTGTATCCTCTACGTATGTACCCTCCCTTAATCTCCCCATATTTGCTACTCTTTTCACCTGCCTCCCAACCTCCCCACCTGCACCCTTACCTTGTTCTTACCTGTCCAGCACCTGTTTCTCCCTTATATCACCCGTTTTCCCTTTCCCTCCACGTGTCCCTTTCTTCAATAATAATTCTTCTTCTACTAATTTTCTTATCTATACCTCGCATTCCTTCTCTGACAGTTTTTTTTTCATCCTGGTTGTTCTCTCATCCTTTCTTCCTTTTCTTTTATCTTTTTCTCGTCTCCTTTTTTTTCCCCCCTCTCATTCGCCTTCTTATTTTTTGTTCTCATTCTTTTTATTTTCCTCCTTGTTTAGCTGACTTCTGCATCAAGCTTCTCTCTTTCTCTCTTTACATTCTCACTTTTCCTCATCTCTGACCCTCCCTCTGCCCCTTGCTTCTTCCTCCTCTTCGTCTCGTCCTCCTCCTCCTCCTCTTCGTCTCCCTTCCTCCTCCTCCTCCTCCTCCTCCTCCTCCTTCTCGTCTCCCTTCCCCCCAGCCGTGCCCTTCTGCCCAAACACACTGATTATACTCGGGTCAGCGGCGGTAATCTGATTAACTTTAAGGCTCGGGGTGGCTGGCAATGAAGGCTTTTTTGTGTCAGGTGCTTAATTAAAGGTATTCATATAAAGAAGCAGTTGGCGTGGATATTTCGGGCATAAATTGTGGGACTGTCTAAGACGTCAGCCATTATGATATATATCCAACATTCGGGGGGATTTAATTTCCTACTAAGCTCCCCCTGACGGCTCGGCGGGAATTGTATAATCCCTCCTAAGTAAACGCGGGTAGCTGGGCGGCCAATCACAGGGCTCAGAGTCGCCCGGGCCGGCCAATGAGCGGAGACATTGAGGCAAGTTTAACAGCAATCTCCGGGGCCTGTTTATCTCGGGGTCTTTGGGAGGACGAGGACGAGGACGACGAGGACGAGACCCGACGAGGAAGGAATGCCGATGCTATCACTCATTCGTTGTTTGTTCGCCTGGCTTTTGTCCTCCTCTTCCTCCTCCTCCTCCTTAAACGTTTAGGAATGGCGTAGTATATTTAATTAATCCCTTCACGCCGGGAGTTGACGTTCCCAGGCGTCTCCAAGGATGAAAGACCGGCGGTAATACACGGGCTTGTCGGCTCTCCGATGCGGGCTTTTATCTCTTTTCCCGGGCATTGCTTGGGCTGGAAGGGACTATGGCAGAGGTGGTTATTTATTTATCCTTTTTTCGCGTTTTGGGCTTCCGATTTTTAGGACCTTTGCTGAGAGATCGCTCGGTTGATAAGGGTAGGGCGGGTTGGTCTGTCGAGGGTGATAGGTTTGCAAGATAGGAGAATGTATGGGAAGTGTGTGTTGGTGTGCGTGTGTGTTGGTGTGCGCGTGTGTGTGAGGGAGGGGGTTGTGTGTATGTATGGGATGTGTGTGTATGTGTGCTACTCTCATGTGTGTGCGTGTGTGTGTGTGTGTGTGTGTCATTGTTTAGGGGAACGTTATGTGAAATGTAATGTGTACGTATGACAATATCTATCTCATCTATCACGAGACACATTTTCTAGCAGTTAAGACAATAGGTGGATGTTTTCTGCTTTTGTTGTAGTTGTGGTTGTAGTTGTGGTGGTGGTAATGGTAGTGGTTGTTGCATAATTATTACTTTTTGGACTGTTACGAAATGGATAAGGTTATATTTGATCGATAAACCGCTAATTAAGAATATGTTTTGTTCTCAGGGTATATCTAGACAAGAGCAAGCAAGAAAATCTAATCGACCTAAATCTGACAATATCACTAGGACAAAAAATAACAAGTGACGTACACACAAGTTGTATCTCATCCACGGAACACCAAAAAACAAAACAAAAAAACGCATAATCTTCTCTGAGCTTCTTCCATCACAACCAGAATGAAAAGAACTGTATCAAAGAACGAGAGAGAGAGAGAGAGAGAGAGAGAGAGAGAGAGAGAAATGATCGATACTCAAGGGGCTTTCTGTGCACTTTGCTACTAATTAATGGCATACTGAGTGATCCAGGTGGCCCAGGTGAGCACGCGATCCACCGTGGCACTCACAGGTGTCGGACCGGGGAGGGTGACTTGGGGCGCCCGAGCTGGCCCTCTTTTTATGGTGTTGTGGCTCTCCGTCTTCTCTCGCGTGCTGAGTGTGGTGGTGGTGGTGGTGGTTGGGGACGGTGGGTTGATTAAACAAGAAACTTAATTGATGGTTATGGTCGCTGCTATTATTACTTTTACTCCGGCCACTCATGCTGCTGGTGTTGCTTCGTGCTACTTTTGTTGAGAATGTCTATGCTGACTTAAGTAGTATAATAGTAATAATAATAATAATGAAAATAATAATGCTAATAATCAATCATTATTATTATTATTATTATTATTATCATCATCATCACTAATAATTCAAGGTATCAAATCAAGGAAGCTTTAATAGATCGTGGACTGAACGCTGCCACGCCGCCAGCAGTGAAAGTGGCCGCGAAAGCTGGCGGGAAGGGACGAAGGTCTGAGGAACCCGGCGACGCTGGGGAGGCGGCCAGAAACCAGCTCTATTCAAAAGCCCGGCGATTAAAAGCATAGAGAAATTAAATGGCCAAGGAATGTGTTTGAGGAGTGACATTTATTATATTATTTATCCCGCTTTAGATCTGAACCAAAGCCGAGACGTGGCCGTGCCCGGGGCGCCGCGCGGGGCATCTTGGTCCTCCCGACGCGAGGCAGCAAGGGCGCCGCCGCCCACCCGCACCCTCAGACGCGCCTTTTCCATAAAGTCAAAGAAGTTTTTTGATGGTGTCTCGTTTACGGTTCTCGTGTGCCAGATGCGCGGAAATAAGGAAGGTTTTTATCCCAGTAACATTGTTCAATAACTGCCCTGCGGTGCACGGGCGGCAGCTCCTGACCTGGGGACCGTTTTCTGCCGGCCGTCCCGTTGCTCGAGGATGAACACTGGACTTAGGTTTGTTCACGTTAAAAGTTACGGAAAGGTGACCATACGAGTGTGGCGGGCGGTAACGCGGGGCCGGACCTGGGGGGAGAGGGCCACCCCTTTATACCGGTGACACGAGAAAATGAGCCCCCTGGCCCTCCCTCCCCTGCACTTCATCTCTGCTTCACAATGTTTCATCCACGCGCCTTACCAGTCGCCGGCGTTCGAACGATAATCTCTGACAATGGTTGAAATCATGCGGGCATCGGAAATGCTGGCGTGAATACCTGACTCGTCGCCCCCGAGCCCCGCTATGACGCAGAGCTGCACCTTGGCCCCGCCCCGGCGCGGCCTGGGGGCGGGACGAGGCCAAGGTGTCACCCAGGGGCAGGGCGGCCTGTTGACGGCCCCTTCAGGATGGTTATTGAACTTGGGAACCCCGGCGTTGTGGTACTGGTGGGCAGGTCACCGGGGCGACCGGGCAGCGGCTCCGCCCTCGTAATTACGACCCGGCCTCTTCGACAGGTGCACATCAACACGTCACCGGCCGCCGCCCGAGTCATTTCTTCCGGATCCCCGTCGCTGCGCCGCTGAGAAAACAATATCTCCGAGGAGGCGCGATGACATATAAACGACCCGAACCTTATACCGAGGTCACGGACACCAGTATTGTACGACTAAAAGCTATAACTCTGGAGGCAGGTGGGGGAGAGACCTCGTTAATTAGACTAGATCTCCCCGCACCATCTCCAGACACAGCTGGAGTCACCGGGCCGCCTCGCCCTCGCCGGGGAGGCCCACGAAGCCCCGGAAGACACCTCAGCCGCCCAGAGCGTGACGAGTGGGCGGGCTGAAGGGGCGGGATGGGCGGGCGGACGGGTGGCGGACGAGACAGGGAGGTGACGTGGGGTGAGAGAGGAGAATACATGAGTCTTATCTCGGGATCGTTCGGTTGCCAACACTAATAACAGGTTTTAGTGGTGTTGTGGCCACTATCGGGCGGGCAAGAGATAAAGCTCTTTGCCAGGCGGACTCCCGCGGCCCTGCCCCCTAACTAATGAGCCGAAGGACCTGGAGGATATCGGCCACGCTTCCTCACCTGACACCAACTCGAGGATCACTTATTTTCTAATCGTCAAAACAGAAACCAAGAAAAAAAAATGCAAACGTATTCTGATTCATGGATTTCCTCACACACTATAAAAGCTTACAGCATGTCTTTTTTAATCCTCCCAATCGTCAAAACACAGAAACCAAGAAAAAAACTTCAAACGTATTCTGATGCATGGATTTCTACACACACACACACACACACACACACACACACACACACACACACACACACACACACACACACACACACACACACACACACAGCATGTCTTTTTACTCCTATATCCTGCCGCTGTTTATAGACTTGATTATAAACCGGAAGTGCATGGAGGAGGAAGTGAAGGGCACCGAGGGAAAGGGAAGGAGAGGAGCGGGTCGGGGCGAGTGAGAGAATCGGTAAACAATTAATACGAAAGCTTTGGCGGCTGCTAAGGAGAACGTGCGGCCCCTAGACACGACTTGGGTCCTCAAATTGACACGTAAGGAACACTAATCACACACTGCACCTGACGCAACACGTGCATGAAAAAGAAGAGGAAATAAAAAAAAGACTAAGCAAGCACGTCAGCAAAAGACACAACATTAGTGGGACGGAAAAAAAAATAGAAATGTAAACTTAATCAGTGTTTTTAATCGCTCGAAACTTTGCTCACCTCATAAATTCAAGAGGAGGAGGAGGAGAGGAAGAGGGGGAGGAGGAGGAGTAAGAAAAAGACAAGGAGGAGAGGTAGAAGGATGAATAGGAAGAGGAGGACGAGGAAAAAGAAAAGGAAGAGAGGAAGAAGAAGAGTAGTATTAGGAAAACGAGGAGAAGGAAGAAAGAAAAAACGGAGAAGTAATAGAAAGCAGCGGAGGAGGAGGGAGAGAAAGAGAAGGAAAAGAGGAGGGAGGAAAATGAATAGGAACGACATAGGAGAGAGACGACGAGGGAGGTGTAGGACGAGGAAGCAAACTGGCCCAAGCAATCGAGGCATCCCGTGGGGTGGGTGGCTGGTCCCAGGCAGGTCCCGCGTGAAGCCTCGGAGGCCAAGGGTCGCGGGTAAGCCACTCTCAGTATGCACACGAGCGTCCTGCTTCCCTGGCGCCGCTAAGCTGACCGGAAGAGAATTAGAGGCACTCGCATGTGTCAATCAAGCTTTTCCGCGAGTGTGGCGTGGGTGGGATAGTGAACTTGTCTCGCGGGGACTATGGGTTCTAAGTCCGTCATGTTTAACCTTTTTTCACGGTAATTTTCTCAAGGTTTCTTTTGTTTGTGGTGTTTTTAAGTCTTTATTCTTAGACGCTTCCTCCTCTTGCATTAATAATTTCTAACCGCCTGAAAAGTAGTTAAGCGTTCCCATGAGTGTTTCTATAGTTTCACGGTGCAGAAGAAGGGTCAGACTACCACCAGGGTCATCAAAGTACCCCTGGAAATGCCCACAACCCCTGCGAATGCCTTGTCAAATATGTGTGTGTCTGGCCCCCGAAAGGTTGAATAATACAGCCGTTAGTGTTTCGTGATTGTGTTTTCTTACGGTGGGTTGTTTATAGGAGTGAGGGAGGGATGTTGTTTTGGTGTTTTGTTTTCTTGGTGGGCCTTAGGGAGGGTATGGGTTAGTAAAGCAGTTGTAATAGGAGTTGTATTTCTCCTTCTCTTTCTCGTTTTAAGCTGTTGTGTGGTCTGTCTTGTAAGAGGAAAGAGATCAAGGAGGAGGAGGAGCAGGAAGATGAAGAAGAGGAGGAGGAGGGAGGGCTGAGGAGGTTGTGTGGTCTTTGTATAGATCAGTCAGTCAGTCAGGAATTAGCTCTTGTCTCGTAATAGATGTGTGTGTGTGTGTGTGTGTGTGTGTGTGTGTGTGTGTGTGTGTGTGTGTGTGACTGCATGACAAGCAATATGTATATAGAGAGATTTAGGAGTATTTACACACCATTATCTATTCATTAATACATCACACACACACACACACACACACACACACACACACACACACACACACACACACACACACACACACACACAATCCCCCCCACAATGATGCTCCCACCTTCCCACATACACACAATCTACCTCTCCCATACCCCTTACAACACAAACTACCCCCTCCCACCCCCTTCCCTCCCCCCCTACACACAAAACACTCCACCTGGCACGTGCCTTGATACTCCTAATATAATCGCACGCTCGACTACATTTGTTTATGAAAGGGAGGTGCGTGGGGGACCGTAGCTTAGAAGACCCTGACGTAGTGCAGCCCTATGCAGGCTATACCCCTCGCAGCCTCACCCAAGCGGCGCACTGAACCACCTCGACCACCTTCCCCTTCCACCTCCTCCTTCAGGCATCGCAGCAGACTTTATAGGGACGGCGGCGGGAGGGGGTCGTCTCGGTCGTTCTGGGGTATCGAGGTCGTGCTGCGTGGGGTGATGCATAACCCGTGACAGAGGGAGTGACTCGGGCGACCTTTGACATGACTCTCCTCTCCTTGTGCCCGGTATTTGCATGAGAAAGCCGAGGCCCCGTGATTAATATGTTCAAAGGGGCATCGTATTACAGGGCTGGCTGGCGGGGCGGGGCGGGGCGGGGAGGAGGGAAGGGGTGGGGAGAGGAGGAAGGGAGGAAGGGGGGGGGGGTTAAAGGGGCGGGGTCCGGCACTGATACATCGAGATCAGGTTTTACAGACTCCGGAAAGTTTTTTTTTTTTTTTTTTACTCTTTCCTATTTTTTTTTTTGTTCATTGTTCGTATTACTTTTCTTTTTTACTGGGTTGTCTGTCTGTTTGTTGTCTGTTTGTCTCTGTGTCTCTTTCCCCGTCTGTCTCTCGTAGTGGTTCCCTCCTCCTCCTCTTCTCTCTCTCTCTCTCTCTCTCTCTCTCTCTCTCTCTCTCTCTCTCTCTCTCTCTCTCTCTCTCTCTCTCTCTCTCTCTCTCTCTCTCTCTCTCTCTCTCTCTCTCTCTCTCTCTCTCTCTCTCTCTCTCTCTCTCTCTCTCTCTCTCTCTCTCTCTCTCTCTTCCCCCCATCCCATCGCTATTTCCTTCCTTGAATATAATACACACACACACACACACACACACACACACACACACACACACACACACACTGTTGCCAAGCTCACGAAGTTTACACGCACACCGTCTCACTTCGAAGCTCTCCAACGTGTAATCAGTTTTTCACCCCATTTGGGAACACCGACGCGTGGCTGTCAGTGCCCAGAACAATCCCTGGCGCTGCTTTGGGCCCGCTATACTGCATTCATGGGAGGGAGATATGGCATGGCGGGCGTGGTATGGGGAGGTGGGCTGTGATGTGTGGTGTGGTGGAGTGATGTGGTGTGGTGAGATGTGATGTGGTGTGGTGTAAAGCAGTGGTGTGGTGTGTCTTGGTAGTGTGATGTGATGTGGTGCAGTGTGATTTGGTGTGGTGTTGGCGGTATGGTGTGGCGTGGTACAGTGTGTGATGTTATGTTTTACTGTGGCTTGGTCCTTTCTACACAACAAAAAGACTATCAGCTACTTAATAATGCTATATATATTACTGCCTCGAATGCGTCTATGTCTGTCTCTGTAACACACGTAAATATGCAGCTCATGGACCAAAGCAAAAGAAGAACCTCACTTTTTATTTCATTACAGGCAGTTCTCTTCCCCGTAATGACGATCAATCACTATAAAAAAGCGTCCGATGCATTCCTGCCGAGCCGCTCTTATAGACTACTCCTAAAAGTAATGGGAGAGATAATGAATTGCAACAAAGGCCGGCGGGTCCGAGCGATACATTCTGCCTTCAGGAAATGACAGGCATTCCGCGAGGTAACAACACATTATAATTGGCGGCGTTTCACTCGGCGTGGGCAGTTCCATAATTCAACAAAGTGGGGCGACGGTGAAAACACGAGGAAATGAGGGAAAAGAAGGAAAAGGAAAGAGGGAGAGTGATGGAGGAGAAAGAGGAGGAAGAAGGAAGGAAGGAAGAAAGAAAGAAAGGTGGAGAAAGAGGAGGAGGAGAAAAAGCAGGTGGTGTGGTGACGGTGGTTGGGGAAAGTGGAGGAATAGGAAGGAAGGAAGGAGGGAAAACAAAGAGGAGGAGGAGGAGAAGGGAGCAAGTGTATATATAATAGTAGTAGTAACAGTAGTAGTGGTGATGGTGATGATGGTGGTGATGGACGGATAGTGATGAAGGGCTTAATGGCGATGGTGAGTGTAATGCGGTTGTTATGGTGTTCGTGATGGTAATAATGGACCCGTAAGACACTAGTACTGGTGGTGGTGGTGGTGGTTGACGGTCCCCGGGGTGATGAGTGGCGGTGATGGAGGTGCAGGCGGCGGTGGTGGTGATGGGTGATGTACGTGTCTGGCCTTCGCTTCCTGTGTTTACGTTGTCTGTTTTGCGTTGTTCCGCCTTTCGTGTTCTGCCCTCACCTGCGATTTTAATTCCGTCGTTATTTCATTTTTTTTTTCGTATACATTTTTTTTTTAGTGTTATATTTGGTTTTATTTTGTTTTCATGAGATTTCCTTTTCTAGTTTCCTTTATTTTTCCTCGTCTCCCCTTTTCCATTTTTTTATTCGTTTCTTTTTTCATCCCTGTGTATTCTAAATTCTTTCCTTTCCTTCCTTCCTTCCCATTCCCTTTTCTAAATTATTCGTTCTCATGATTTCTCTCTCTCTCTCTCTCTCTCTCTCTCTCTCTCTCTCTCTCTCTCTCTCTCTCTCTCTCTCTCTCTCTCTCTCTCTCTCTCTCTCTCTCTCTCTCTCTCTCTCTCTCTCTCTCTCTCTCTCTCTCTCTCTCTCTCTCTCTCTCTCTCTCTCTCTCTCTCTCTCATATTTCCTCCCTCTGTACTTCCTCTCGTTTTCCTCCTTTCTCTCTATTTCCCTTCCCTTCCCTTCCTTTGTCACCCCCTCATTTCCCTTCCCTTCTTTTCCCATCCCATCCCATCCCTTCCTTCTCCATTCTCTTTATTCCCTTCCCTTCCCTACCCTTTCTTTTCCTTCCCTTCCCTTTCTTTTCCTTCCTTCCCATCATTTCCCTTCCTTCCCATCCCTTTCCTTCCCTTCCCTTCCCTTCCCTACGGTGAGGAATAGGCCCTGTCGCCGTAACTTGCCCCTCAGTTTGTAAACACGAGCTATTAGTTAAATTTCCTTGTTAATCTATCACCTGAACGCCCGCAGTTTGAATGGAATATTATGCAAATCAGCGGCCCATACCCCCGGCGGCTGTATGTTACCTACCCACATGCCCTCATCCTGCCCCCGACCCCCCTACCTTTCCTCCTCCTCCTCCTCCTCTTCTTCCTCCTCCCCCCCACTCCGTACAGCACTTAACATTCTCTCTCCCTCTCTTCCTCTCCCTCTCTGTTTGACTGTCTATCTGTCTGTCTGGAGTTTATTATTATTATTATTATTATTATTATTATTATTATTATTATTATTATTATTATTATTATTATTATTATTATTATTATTATTATTATTGACCTGGCTTAGTCTTCGCCTATTCTGGTTTTCCTTCTTTCTTAGTATTTTTACACACTCGTTTCTCTTCTGTTTTAATCCTCTTCCTCCTCTTCTTCTCCTCCTCTTCCTCCTCCTCCTCCTCCTCTTCCTCCTCCGATAGCCATGCGGTCAGTCGTTTCGTGAGTCGCTCGAGGTAGTCTGTCTGCCTAATTGACTTAAATGACTTCCCTTCACAGACTCAGGGAAGCACTTAGACTGACTGATGGGCTGACGGAGCGGAATAAAAAAAAAGAAAACGCGAGAAAATTTGCTTCGTTTAAACTGAAATTATTCCGCGTCTTGGCGAGGAAGCGACTTGACGTGTTTATTGAGAGCGATTTTGTGTTTTTGTTTGTCTGATTCTGTGCTTGTTTGGTTCTTGTGGGTACGTTTGCTTGTTGTTGTTTATTCTAAGGTGGACTGAGGTTAGAAGGAAAGGGAGGAGATTAAAAGGACCTTATTTGTAAACATTTCAGCGCCCAAGCTCACATATTTGACAAAGCTTTCGTAGGAGTCTTGAGGATTTCCACAGGTAGTTTTTTGACCCTGGTGGTTGGTAGTTTAACCCTTCTTCTTTTTCCATGAACCTAAGAAAACACTCATAAGTAAACCGATTGATCTCCTTTCTGACCTTTGGAAATACTTGATGTGAGATTCGGAAACATCTGAAAATACTGTCCTAAGACTCGTGTTTGAAAGGTATGGGAAACTTAGAAGATGTTAGATGTTAGAAGATATAAGTAGAGATGGGTATTCAACGTAAGGTTACCGTAATAGAAGACAGGTGAATCGTTGCTAATTCTTCACTTCCATCCATCTGTCTCTTTCTTCATATCTTTCAGTCCATTCCTTTCCTTTCCTCTCCTCTTCCTTCCTCACTCTCCTCCCTCCATCTCTGCCTCCACCCATCACTTCCTCCTCCTCCTCCTCCTCCTCCTCCTCCTCCTCCTCCCTTCTCTGATCCCCGTCCGGCCGTCTTGTGTGTGTGTAAAGTTTTGTGAGAGAAAATTTCTTCTGCCTTGGCAATTTTGAAAACTTGGAGACAACAAATTACGAAATTCCGAAGACTATCACACGCCAGTACACTCGACTTCGGGAGGACGACGTCGAGAACAAAGAACGCTGAGGCGGCCGCGGGATGAGATTAATGTATAAATGTATGAGGGAGAGGCGGCGGCGGCGGTGGTGGAAGCGGTGGTGGAGGCAGCGGCGGCGGCGTTATCAGAGTATGAGGCAGATGCAGGTGGATGAGAGAGAGAGAGAGGGAGAGGGAGAGGGAGAGAGAGAGTGACGGATGAGGAGTGAGGGAGGTAGGATGAGGGAGGGGAAGTGGGGTGTTTTTTTGTGTGCGTAGGGAAGAGGTGTATGTGTGTGTGTGTGTGTGTGTGTGTGTGTGTGTGTGTGTGTGTGTGTGTGTGTGTGTGTGTGTGTTAGGAGAATATGACGTTTATGTCGACGCGCGTGCTCACTCATACATTCTTGGAACACTCTCTCTCTCTCTCTCTCTCTCTCTCTCTCTCTCTCTCTCTCTCTCTCTCTCTCTCTCTCTCTCTCTCTCTCTCTCTCTCTCTCTCTCTCTCTCTCTCTCTCTCTCTCTCTCTCTCTCTCTCTCTCTCTCTCCTCGACGCTTCCAGGGCTCTCCCAGTAATGATTTTCCATCAGGGTATTATGACTGATTAGATGCTGGCCCACTAATGAACACTATTGAATTAATGGGGATGTCCAGTCTAGGGTTCCAGGCCTTAGCGGGGAGGGCAAGGGGGGATAATGGGAGCTGGGGGTATACTTATGGGTGTATGGGCGGAGGAGGCAGAAGAGAGAGGGAGTGGGGTGGGTGTAAATGGAGAATGGAGAGGAAAGTGTAAGGGGATTTTTTTTCAAGGGGGGGAGAGTGGGTAAGTGGAGGAGTGTGTAAGGTAGGGAGTAGAGAGTGGGCTGTAGGGTAAGAGGTAGAGAAGTAAGGTAAGGGAAGGGAAGTTAAAGTAGAGGTTCAAAAGAGAGAGAGTGGTAATGGAAGAGTCAAGGAAGGAAGGAAGGAAGGAAAGGGAAAGAAATAGAGGATGGAAAGTGTGGCAAAAGGAAGCGTAAGGGAAGGAAGGAAGGAAAGGGAAGGAAAAGAAGTAGAGGTGGAAGAGATGGTGATAAAAGGAAAGAGGGAAACAAAGGAAAGACAAGAGAAAGAAGTAGATGGAAGAGAGTCGTGCAAAGGAGTGTTAAGAAAGGAATGAAGGAAGCAGTGGGAAGGTAAGAGAAAATTAGAGGAAGAAAGAGGAAAGGAAGGAAGGAGAAATGGAAACAGAGGGAGGTGCGGAGGAGGAACATTGGACAGGGGGGGTATGGAGACGTAAGTAAATAGGGCATGATAAAAAAGGAGGGGAAATAAAAAAAAAATGAAGTGTAGAAAAGACAATATGTGAAGGACGAATAAAAAAATGGAGTAAAGGAGTTAAAGAAAGGAGTGAGGTAACAAAGGAGAGTCTAGGAGTAAAGAAAGAGAGATGGAGGAAAGGGGAGGGAGAGGAGGAAGAAAGAGGAGCAGGTGTTTAGGGGGTGCAGGAGGGGAGTGAAGGGGAAGGGGGCAGGGGATAGAGAGGGGGAGGGGGAGGGGCCAAGGCGTCTATCGTTTCCAGGTGTATATACATAGGTAAGAAAAATCGTTCTGTTTACCTGAGTGTTATGAAAAGTTCCCATTGAAAGGAATTTTTAAGTGGAATTTTTAAGGAGTTTTCTTCCTTTTTAGGGCTCTTTTTTTTTTTTTTCCTCTTCATCAGACTTGACCATTCTCTCTCGCTCTCGCTCTCTCTCTCTCTCTCTCTCTCTCTCTCTCTCTCTCTCTCTCTCTCTCTCTCTCTCTCTCTCTCTCTCTCTCTCTCTCTCTCTCTCTCTCTCTCTCTCTCTCTCTCTCTCTCTCTCTCTCTCTCTCTCTCTCTCTCTCTCTCTCTCTCTCTCTCTCTCTCTCTCTCTCTCTCTCTCTCTCTCTCTCTCTCTCTCTCTCTCTCTCTCTCTTCTCATTTTCTCTTTTCTCTTTTCTCTTTCTCTTTTTTAACTTCTCATCTTTCTTTCCCTCATTCTCAATCTTTCGTTTCTCTCTCTCTCTCTCTCTCTCTCTCTCTCTCTCTCTCTCTCTCTCTCTCTCTCTCTCTCTCTCTCTCTCTCTCTCTCTCTCTCTCTCTCTCTCTCTCTCTCTCTCTCTCTCTCTCTCTCTCTCTCTCTCTCTCTCTCTCTCGAAACCTCTGGCAACTTGTGATATTTTTCATCTTTCTCGGTCTTCATTTCCTTTTTTTCATCACTTTTTTTTGCTTTTCTCGTTTTTATGATATTTTTTTTGTGTGTGTTGCGGGGTTTCCAAGAAGGGGTATAATTGTTAAGTTTTTTCGCAGTCGTCTTTTTTGTTTCCTTTTTTTGTTCCTTTGTTTTTGCGGTTAACGAGTACATTATTTTTTTCGCGATCACTCCTCTCTTTTTTTTTTTATTAATTAACGTGTGGTTGGTTCCCTCCATATTTTCCTGATATATGATGACTTGTTGTTTCTTCTTTTAATTCGATTTGTAGGATTTGTGTTTTTCTGGGGAGCTGTGTGTGTGTGTGTGTGTGTGTGTGTGTGTGTGTGTGTGTGTGTGTGTGTGTGTGTGTGTGTGTGTGTGCTTACAACGATTTATGTGAGTTTTTTTTATTTAAGCGTGAGTCCAACCTTCGTTTCTCTATATATTTTACTTTCGATATAGCTTGACTTTATTTCTTTGTCCTTTCGATATAATGTAGTTCAGTATCGTTATTCAGACTAAATTCTTATAACCATTCGATGATAAGCGGTTTCGTAGCAGTAGGAGAATGAAAAAGCGAACTAAATGATAAAAAAGAAAACAAAGACACAGGGAAGGGACGGAAAGAAAGGAGGGAGCAGAGAAAGGTCAAAGATAAGGAAGGGGAGAGGAAGAGAGGCGAAGAGGAGGGTAGAGAAGAGGAAGGGGGAGGAAAGAAAGGCGAAGAGGAGGGGAGAGAAGAGTGATTAAGGAGTGTGTTAACATGTCCTGACTTACCCATCCAGCCGCACGGAGAGAGAGAGAGAGAGAGAGAGAGAGAGAGACACGCAAAAAATAATGAAACACCTGGAACACCTGAAACTTGGCACACACACACACTCTCTCTCTCTCTCTCTCTCTCTCTCTCTCTCTCTCTCTCTCTCTCTCTCTCTCTCTCTCTCTCTCTCTCTCTCTCTCTCTCTCTCTCTCTCTCTCTCTCTCTCTCTCTCTCCCCCCCTGCTACATTGTGCTACCTCTCTCACATAAACTAACATAAACTTAACATTAATATACCTCAAACCTTGCGCTTGTTTACAATTTCCATCTTCATTAATTTTCGTCTCCGGGAGCATAATAGCGAATACTTTGTGCTACAGCGAATTGCTCAGTATTTAAATTTTTGGTAGACTGCATGCGTGATCTTTTAATTCCTATGTTCTAATGATTCAGCGTCTTAACTGGGAACTTCTCGATACAGTGAAAATTGTGACACTGTATTCTGTATTTCCGTGAGATGTATCGCTGCTTGAAATTAACAACATCAAATAAGAATATTGACCGATTGAAATATTGTCAGTTTAGGAGCAGCGAGTAGCGGGCTTTTTTTTATTGTTTCCTTTTTTTGTGTCCTTGTGTTGTCTCCTTTGCTGAAATAAAAAAAGTAAAAAAACTGCCTGTCTTTCGAGTAGAGCTTAAAATATGGAAGAAAAAAAAACATACAAATACATCTACTTTCGTACCTAAAATCTAGCGCTCGATGTTGGTTGGTTTGGTTGTGGAGGTTAGAAAAGACGAGGAAGAAACACGAGCAACAGAAGATAAAAACACGCCTGCTCTCCCTTTGCTATGAGACAAATCGCGCCGTGGAATTGATGGCTGATAAGATCTCCGGCGAGTGCTCCCTGCCAGCCTCACACGGACGGACCTGAATAATACCGATGCAGGCGAAATGAGCCCCGCACGAACGCCATTGCGCCCTGCCATTAGAGAGCCCCACGCCGCCGCAGGGAAAGCGAGAGAAGAAGACAAGGAAGGAAAAGATTGAAGTCGGTATTTTCAGACGCTTCCATTCCTCCACTCCCATCAACTACCTTCCAAGGTCAAAAAGGAGATCAATCGAGTTCTAATAAGTGTTTCTTTAAGTTCATGGTACAGAGGAAGGGTCATAAAACTACCCCTGGAAGTGCCAAAACTCATACGAAAGACTATGTGTGAGTTTGAGTATGATCCTGAGCTAGGGGAGGAGTTGCCGAGGGATGAGGAAGACGAGAACGTGGAGGAGGAAGGGGAAAGAGGAGGGGGTTTGGGGGTAAGAGGAGGTAGGGTAGGTAGGTAGCGGTGGATAGTGGTGGCCGTGGTCCTCTCCCTCTCTTTTTATCCCAGCCCGCTAAGCCACAAATGAGGGGAATCCGGCGGCCGCTAATAATACTGATGAAGAATCCGGCAAGTCACATTCCACACGCACATCATCCGGCTAATTATCGTTTCGTGTCCGGGGAAAAATCGGGAGTGACATGCGAGGCTCGAAACGGCGCGGACAGACAGGCCTATGTATACCTGTGTGTGTGCCTGTGTGTGTGCGCGTGTGTGCGAGGGAGAGGACGTTCTTTACCTGGTTGTGGGAAGCGACGTGAAGGTGTGGATGTTAATTATGAGGAAAGGTGTGCGTGCCAACCCCGACCGAGGCTACATTTTTACCCTAACGGAGTCTTCTTATATTAGTCTTTGTTTCTCACCCCCTCGCGGTCACAGGTCCTGCATATTTACTTCTTCTTCCTGCATTAAACTTGCCTTGCCTATCACAGTCGTCTATTCTACACTCTTGCTCTAATTATTCGAGTACAACCTCTGCTTCGATACGTTTGTTTTTTCACACCTTTGCAGTCACAAGTCCTGCATATTTACTCCTTCTTTCCCTCATTAAACTCGCCTTGCTTATCACAGCCAACTTTTCTTACACTCTTGCCTTACTTATTCGAGTACAACCTTCTTTATGTATCTCTGTCTTCGCTACCTTTGTTTTTTCACACCTTTGCAGTCACGTCTTGAATATTTACTCCTTCTTTCCCTCATTAAACTCGCCTTGCCTATCACAGCCAACTTTTCTACACTCTTGCCTTAATTATTCAAGTACAACCTTCTTTATGTCTTCGCTATCTTTGTATTTCTCACCTTTGGCATCACAAGTCTTGCATATTTACGTCCCTACATTCTTCTGACACCCTCGCTTTGCCTGTCACATTTATTTGCTCCGTCTACAAACTTTCTTTAATTTCCTTCTGCTTTGGTTACATCCTCAACTACGATCCTGACTTCTTGACGGGTTTATTTACACTTCCTTCTGCTTCTCCCTTTGTCATACTGCACCCCTTTCACCCTCGGCCTGCATGTCACGTTCATCCTCAGTCTACTTAGTTTTCTTTAGTCTCCTTTTGGCTCGGAGTTTATCACGTTACACAGTTGCTGCCTCGGTTACACTCCCATCTACCTCACAGCTTTCTTGCACTTATTCCTCCTGCTTCTCACCTTGTCATACAGCCCTTGTCATCTCGTCCCTGGCCTTCACACCCTTGTCCTTGATGTTCTTGCCTCTTCAGCCGTTTCACACTGACCATCTGCAACGCCACCATTTCCGTTCATGCATTTCAGGTGTCCTATCTCCGCAGCTCTTGTACGGACGGAGGTTGAGAATCACCTGATAATTCCCCGTGTATTTGAAATTGCCTGATGGAGATGAAGGCAAACAAAAAAATCGAGAAAATGGGAGTAAATTATATATGTAGTAAACGTGAGTTCAGCTGGAAAGGAAAAAAAAAAGAAGGAAGTGACGTTTCCGAATGATCACCTTTTATATGTCTTGTTTTTTTGTGTTACCTGGACGGGCGAGCGTCTGGTTGGCGTTTTTCTTATCAGGTGTAACGTTATGATGAGGCGGATGTCTGCGAGCATCACACATCCGCCTCGCCGCCGCATTGAGCGCATCAACACCTGGATTACATCGACCACGTAATTGTCGAACGAGCGGCCACTGTTCCCGGGCTGACTACCTGAGCCCTCCCCGCCGACTCCAGGCCTCGGCACGACGGCCCATCGGCGTCACAAAAACAAGAAGCCTTTCCGATCTGTTTTACATTCATTCAACAATAGATTTCGGTATGGTGACTTACACGCCCCATTTGTACACGAATTCTCACCAGGCAACTCGAAGTATTACCGTGCGAGTCTACCAAGATAAAAGAATGTGGATAGTTTTCTGAGCCTAGTGATAGTTTGACAAGGCCTCTGCACCAAGAATGTGAAGAAAAAAAAAATCGTAGGAACCCGACTAATCTCTGTGACCTTTGGGAATACGTGTGAGAACTGAAAGCCGAGAAAGAGAGAGAAAAATATAGCAAGAAATAAAGAAATAGAGAAAGAAATGGATGAAGAAATAGGCGAAAAAATAGACAAAAAAATACAGAGAGAGAGAGAGAGAGAGAGAGAGAGAGAGAGGGAGAGGGAGAGTAAAATAGGGTAAAATAGTTGTTCCTCCCTACGTCCGTGCCTCCAGGTAGTTTCTTCTGGGTCGAAAGGCAATGGAGGGCCGCCTCATCCGCCCTGACCACCGAGATCTGAATCGATGAAGACAATAGTTTCACCTTAACCAGTCCTCACCTCCC